>NC_063057.1:3919154-4006654 GCF_018812025.1 Megalobrama amblycephala | reverse complement strand
GTTACTTACATACCCTAAAAGTTACCTACGTTTTTGGAACCGAAAGTTAAGGTTATCCGCATACTTAATCTTAAACATACCCAGGTATATCACATAACCTGCTTTCTGGAATACCCCCCTGTTGATGTTCGAAGTGTTGTCAAACAAAACAGAGGCTAGCTAGACCCTCCTCCTCCTCCTCCTCCTCCTCCTCCTCCTCCTCCTCCTCCTCCTCCTCCTCCTCCTCCTCCTCCTCCTCCTCCTCCTCCTCCTCCTCCTCCTCCTCCTCCTCCTCCTCCTCCTCCTCCTCCTCCCCCCCTCCTTGATTTCTGAAGGATCATGTGACAGTAATGATGCTGAAAATAATAAATGAGGCTATATTTTAAAATATATAGACTAAATAGAAAAATTACTTTAAATTTTAAGAATATTTCACATTATTACACATTTTGCTGCATTTTTGATCAAATAAATATGGCCTTGGTGATAAAAGACTTCTTTTTAAAAACATTTTAAAAATTTTAACACCACCAAAATTAGTGTTTTAGGGGGCCAGAGCAAAAGTGTGTCAGCTGGTAGGGACATTTTAAATGGCATGAACCTAAACGTAAAGTTTTGTGGCTTTTAGTGCAAATCTGTATGCTAGTGTACTCCAAATTCACTTTTAATGCATAAAAGTCTTTCTCTTCCATTAAAACTGACCAAAAACATTCATTAATCATCTTGCAGTCACAGCTGTCTAATTTTTTATTCATTTAAATGCTTTCTAGATTGAGAATGTCCCTTCTGCTATTCGATATGTCCTACTTCCTGTTTCAGTAGGACATGTACTGAATAAGTTGACACGTAGTTACAAAGTTACTTATAGTCAGTATATCTCTGTTGGGGAGCATCAAAATAAAGTGTTAGCAGATATTAAAAACACATCTACTAATACTCTGAGAGTTAGTTGACATGTAGCTGCAAAGTTAATTAGTAGAATGTCTAAAGTGGACCATCAAAATAAAGTGTTACCTAAAACAGTGGCCAGCAACATGTCTACTGTATCTGAGTTCATCATTTGTATAATGGTGGGGAAAATAACCACACTTTTTAGTGAATGATCAAAATAATGAAAACTGCATGTAAACGGGAGTGAAGAGGTTTGTTCGTGTCATTTAAACATCTTACTGCGATTAAGCCCTTACATTGATTATTGGAAAAATCGTATTATTGGTGCACATGTAAACGTGGTCATTGGTTGCATCTAAAAATCTAGGCAGCTGACTTGTTGCCTCGCTGTCTTATCAGGCAATGACTTCAGGCAGCATTTTAGTTGAATAATCTATACACTGGCATAACTTTGTTTTAAAAAGTGGGTGGGACAGGAGTAATGTGTGTTTTGGTGTATTGTAATTGTATTATTACAATAAATGCAGAAAATTATTGACATAGACCTCATTTTTAATATGATAGGTTCATCCTTATATCTACTACATTGTAAGTCTCAAAAGTTTTACATTAGTCAATAAATACGTGGATCCGCGCCAAACGTGTAATTGTTCTGATGGACTAGCGGTAGAACTTTCATTCGGCGTGTTAGAGGTTCTGGGTTCTAATTTGCCCTTTTATAATTAATTTTATTTTTTTCTCATTAAAACCAAATATGTTCATCAGTGATTGTATATCAAGAGCAGGGACAAGTTTATGTGCATTTTGTTTTGTGATTTCACCGGAACGAATAGAACGAATCTATACAATAGAGCGAGTTTTGGTGAAAACTAAGCAAACATTTAATTACTACAATAGTAATTTCTCGCTAGAAATGACATCAGAAGTAGAAAACATTGGTCAAAAACATACATTTACAGACAAACTGACCACAGACCACCACATTCAGACGCCATCTTTATTTTTAGCTCAATTGTCACAGAACGGAAAGCACGGGATTGTGGGATCGATTAGGTGAAGGTATCTCAGGAGACAGGAAGTGAAGCTAACACTGGATTCGGTCTTAATGCCTTGAAATCATCCTTCGAAGGCAGCATTTGTAAGCTTCTGGACACTGCCATTGTCTTACAGGCTACAGGCAGGTGAGTTTTATCAGGGTCGGAGCTAAACTCTGCAGGACAGTGGCCTTTCCAGGACTGAGTTTGTCCATCCCTGAATCAAACAGTAACACAATATAGCTCAAGTAACCTCACATCACCCACTTTGACCTCTGCAAAAGTTGCCGTGTTGTGAGGTCACTGCCATTTTTAGCAAAGACTTAGTTGACATGCTAAGACAGGCTTTCCTGCACTAACTTCTGACTCCTCCGTTAAACACGGATACGGATTACTCATTGAGAAGCCACTGGTGGGGCAATTTAATTAACAAAGACGTGAGATAGAGACTTAGCAAGAATGACTTTCAGGGCTCCCTCTCATTGAAGTGCAGCTTTGCAGATCTGAACAGTCCACTTCTCCTGACGATCCCTCTCCAATAATTATGGTCTGTTCTCCTGGTAATTGGCCACAGTGTCATTTTGCCGCACGGAAAAGAAGGGCCTCTCGGAACAAGACAACCTCAGCCTTTTCTCCCCCCACGACTTCAGGGTAATTTCTTAAGCAAGGCAGCACGTCGCCTCATGAATAAAAAATCCAGAGATGGCTGCAAAAAAATCATGCCGACAACATATTAATAACACATTTACATTCATCTGTGACTCGTCTCCCACTGTGATGCAAGCCTGGCAATTAGAAGTCGAATGCTTTTGAAGTACGCCACTGCAGCGTTCCTCCGAGTCTCTGCACTGCTATTGAAGGCTAACGCCAACATTTAAGATTTTACGAAACACCTGTGGTGCTGTGCAGTTTAAAGGGATAGTTCACCAAAATTGAACACTTAAAATGGGTAGTTAGGGTCATGGTTTGGCTGATGTTTTTCATTTTATGGAGAAAAAAAAAAAAAAACTAGCGAAATGCCTTCAAAGAAAGCATAATGAGTCTATTTAGTCCTCCTCGTGTGAAGCACACTTTGATGTTGCAAAGCTAATAATGTGATACACAAAATAGCATAAAAAAGCATAGCACACTGAAACCTTTTAGTATCAAATGAATTAAGTATATTCATTAACAATGCCATCACAGAAGGAAATTTCCACTAAACTTGTTGCATTGCATTTTAGGATTGCCTTTTCATACAGAACACACTCTAAAAAAAAATGCTGGGTTAAAAACAACCCAATTTGGGTTGAAAATGGACAAACCCAGCAGTTGGGTTAAATTTTTTGCCCAAACATGCTGGGCAGTTTTATTTAACCCAGTTATTGTTTAAAAAATACTATATGCTGTCTTAAAATGAACCCATATTAGGTTGAAAATTAAAAACCAGACACATAACTACTAAAGGCAACCATAATAATCAATCTTATTAATAAATGTTCATTTATTAAACATATTGATACATGTTAATTTCCAACATATTTGGGGTTCATTTTAAGGAAGCAATACAGTTATTTTTAAACAATATTTGAGTTAAATAAAACTACCCAGCAGGATGGGCAAACATTTTACCCAACCACTAGGTAAAAACAACCCATTCGCTGAGTTTGTCCATGTTTAACCCAACTTGTGTTGTTTTTAACCCAGCATTTTTTTAGAGTGTAATTTTGTGTTCAATTTTGACCAAAACAAGGGAACTTAGAAGGTAGCACAACTAATCTTGTTGCTGCCTCTTTTGTAACAGCCTTCATTTTCAAATACACTTGTAATGCTGCCCAAGTAGGTAGTACTAGATTTTGGAGCAGAGCCATTTTTAATGCCACTTTTTCAATAATGTACAATAATAAAACTACTTATATTCTAAAAGTGCCATAAAAAGCAAAATGTGGGTGACTAAATGACAAAATTTAGACCAAAATTCACCACAACGAAAAAAGAAAAAATACATAGGAAAATGGATAATGTCCTGGCAGAAAATTAATAATTTTCCATTGAATTTACTGACATTTCCTTCAACTCCCATTCGTCCAACACAGAGCTAACACACAGACACACTCACATTCATACCTACGGGCAAAAAAAATTAAAATTCTCCTATGCTGCATGTCTTTTGGATAGTGGTGGAAAGCGGAGTACTTACAGAAAACCATGCCAACACAGGGAGAACATGCAAACTCCATACAGAAATGCCTCCTAGATTAGCCAGGACTCAAAATGAAGACCTTTTTTTTTTTGCCATGAGGCAACACTGAGCCATCGTGCCACCCAAAATGCAATGCTTAATTTAAAATACGGGTAAAACTCAATAGGGAAAATTCCTTTATGGTACATTAAGCCCTATTTTTACAAGTAAACGATATTAAATATTAGTCACTTACAAACTCTGAATCCCGTAATGGCACATTTACTCTCTCAGACCATCTTGCTAATCCTGATATACTCTAGCTAAGAAGCTGAGGAGAGACTGATCACCTTCAACAACATTATGAGTCTGTAAAGCACTGCTGTGCTCTCAAACACTGAATTTGACTGTTAAATAAGAGCAAGGCTGAATTCAGGGGTTTTATTGCTTCATGAATAGTAATTTAGCCCATTTAAATTGTAGCGCCAATGTCATTAATATTAAACACTCAGCTCAGGTGCAAATAAATAGATAAAAATGATTAGAGATTTAACCAATAATCATTTATTCATAAATTAATTTGACCATATAATACCCCACTCTGTACATATACCACAACCCCCACACAACAGTACATATTTAGTTTAATACTATTGCAGCAGTTGGAGATCCATACAAGTTACATATAAATCCAAATATGTAATAAGGATTGGCGAAACTTTCATGCATTTAAAGAGTTAGTTCACCCAAAAATGAAAATTCCGTAACTAATTACTCACCCTCATGTCGTTACAACACCCGTAAGACTTTCGTTCATCTTCGGAACACAAATGAAGATCTTTTTGATGAAATCTGAGAGCTTTCTGTCCCTCCATAGACAGCTATGCAACTGACACTTTGATGATTCAAAAAGTTCATAAAGAGATCGTAAAACTAATCCATATGAATTGAGTGGTTTAGTCCAAATATTCTGAATAGACTTGATTGCTTTATATGATGAACAGATTTTAGGCTTTTATTCACATATAAACATTGATCAGCGAACATAAAAAGAAGCTCAACCAAACATGCTTGATGCTTGAGAACAAACCTCTTGCTGAAGCACAAATGTGCTGCGTAACACACGAGAATGAACCTCATTGGTTCTCACACGTCAAGGGAACGTGCTTGAGTTGATGAATGTTTATATGTGAATAAAAGCTTAAATTCGATCGTCTCTCTTCAGAAAATTTGGACTAAACTGCTCAATTCATATGGATTAGTTTTAAGATCTCTTGATGAACTTTTTGAAGCATCAAAGTAGTAGTCACGTAGCTGTCTATGGAGGGACGGAAAGCTCTCAGATTTCATCAAAAACATCTTCATTTGTGTTCCGAAGATGAACGAAAGTCTTACGGGTTTGGAACGACATGAGGGTGAGTAAATGATGACAGAATTTTAATTTTTGGATGAACTATCCCTTTAAGGGTTAATGACTACATGCATAAAGTAAATTGAAAATTCTTCCAAAGACGTATGACATATTTATGGCTCTAAGATGGATAAAAGCAAGAATAAAACTTGTCCCCACATTGTCCCCTGACCAATACGGGTCCTGTATTACCACAACCCCCACACATTTAGGTCAATGTTCAAACACTCATATTCTACCTGACCTGACAGGAGCAGAACTCACAACTGGGACCAATTTCCCCAGCTCCCTCTCCAGAGCTTTAGTTTATTATTCTTAGCCCAAAGAACACAGCACAGTAGGGGTGAATTCATCTGGAGACGTACGCGCCTCTCACCAGTAGCACACACTTCTGCAGCCTTGAGATTGGAGGCTCAAGGTCTTCAAAGCACAAACCAGCTTATGGTTCTCCGTACTGGGAGCAGGTTTGTTTGGTTGTGCTTCACAAGAGCGTGATTCTGAAGAAAGCAAAGCGTGAGTGGCAAATGAAGAGAGAATTAGACAAAGGAAGGAAAAGATCTACTATTCCTCTACTAGGAAAGACTCGTTTCCCTTCCAACGAATTCAACTGTATTTGCATTTGAAGGTTTTTCGTCTTTCTCCAAGCTCTTTTCAGAGCTGCAGTCATTGCAGAACACGCTTTTATGTCACACTTTTCACACATACTAGAAACATGACATTTCAATGGGAAATAGAACAATGAAGAAAAGTAGAACAGGAAAATGCAATAAAACTGGCAAACATGAATGAATCCAAACATCCAAATCAAACTGCGGAAAAACAACAGTGGGAAATTTAATAACTGGTGCTTTCATTCATTATGACAAGCATCCATCAGACGGTGGAATTACACAATGCTGAGAAGAAAATTTGCATGCTGACTAGAGACCATTTCACCACACTACTTCTGAAGATAAATACAAAATGGCAGATTGTGACTAAATACATGAAATTTTTTGGGGGAAATATATTGTATTATATTACATTATAATGTAATAGCCCAACAAAGCTATTAACTAAGAAAAATATTTTGGTTGCTTTTTTGGCAGCGATGTTATTGGTGGAATAGAATAGAATAGAATAGAATAGAATAGAATAGAATAGAATAGAATAGAATAGAATAGAATAGAATAGAATAAAATAAAATAAAATAAAATAAAATAAAATAAAATAAAAAAATAATCAAAACTTAAGCAAAAAAAAAACTGTAAGCAAACTATAAGCAAAACTTTTCATTAATAAAATAGTAGAATAATATAATATAATATAATATAATATAATATAATATAATATAATATAATATAATATAATATAATCAAAACTTAAGAAAAAAAAACTATAAGCAAACTATAAGCAAAACTTTTCATTAATAAAATAGTAGGCTAATATAATATAATATAATATAATATAATAAATATAATGTAATATAATGTAAAAAATTTATAATTTAATTAATTAATAAATAATAAATTTTAAATAATTAATTAATAATAATATAATATAATATAATTAATATAATTAATAATATAATATAATATAATTAATATAATTAATAATATAATTAATATAATTAATATAATTAATAATATAATATAATATAATATAATATAATATAATATAATATAATATAATATAATATAATATAATAATCAAAACTTAAGCAAAAAACTATAAGCAAACTATAAGCAAAACTTTTCATTAATAAAATACTAGGCTAATATAATATAATATAATATAATATAATATAATATAATATAATATAATATAATATAATATATAATAAAATATATATTTTTGTTATACTGTTAGCTAATTTAACATAAGCCACTAGCAAGTACCACTTAATAGCACAACAATGCACCTTAAAAATGTAATGACAGAGAACAAGGATTTTAAACTCCTCTGCTTCATGCCTTAAACTGTTTGCGATTCTAAAGCGAATGCCAATTATGTGTGGAAATTACATCCCTGCAGTGTAGGCGAAGAGCCTATTTGAAATTGAAATGTCAGATGAGATTGTTTAGCACAGGGCTTGATGGCATATAATTCCTCTCATTTGAAAAAAAGTCCCTGGTGCCATGACCCGGCAGCGTGAGGTTGCCATTACGGTCAGAGGTTTTGTGGAAAAGCTCAACTTGATGCGAGATAATTAGTGGTACTGCACAGAAATGTCTATGTAAAATGAACCAATGCAATCTCAAGCAATTGAACCGTGTAAGGACACATAGATGTTGCAAGAGAATCACATTAGAAAAAAGAGAAAAAAAGCCAGAAAGAGCAACCCGACCAATGCAGAAAATGAGAGTTTAAAAGGAGTTAGGTGATAAATAGCAGCACTGTTTATTGGCTGCTTGTCAGAGACGCTTGTTTTCACCTCTGCCAAATGAATGCAATTGTGTGTTATTGTAAGCCAGAGAGAGTGAGCAAGAGAGAGAAACAAGAGAATCAGCAGTATTAGTATTCTGTTGTGGTGCTGGCTGCACTTTGTCAGGAACGGCGCTCTAATGGAGGATAAACGTCCTGTTTTCATGACCTGTTCTCCCCGTGCTCCTCGCTCCCCTGCAGGGAGAGACTGCCATCTTTGGGCAGGAGCACAGAGCCATATTTCTGTTTTTATCACCGCCACACACACACAGAGACCCTCTCACGCCGCATGTAGCGCTTGAGTACAACACCTTAGATATGCCGTAGACATTAATCTCCACTCATACACTCGACAGACTACTAAAATGAATCCATGCCACACCTGAATCATCTCTCTATCAGTACGCCGTCCCTTTAAACACACCGCACTCATCTCTGCTTTATCAGGCGGGCGTATACATATAATCTAAAGAAGACTAGGCGCTTTCTCACTTCGCATGGTGAGGAAGGGAAGCAAATTTTATAGCAGATCGGTGAGACTGTTTGTATTACCTGTTGTCACAGTGAAATGGCTTTTGCCGCGAGGAAGGAGATTTCTTTTCACACTATCACATTATTAGGAGCGTGAAGAGAGTAATATCTTTACTGTTGTCTACATATATAGGTTTCATGTGATGCGATTCAGTAGTATACCGTGAGAGGTTTGATCCACTAAATGCTGCAAAAATGATGACACAATTACCTATTTATCAAAACATCACTGTATAACATCTCATACTATTTGTTTCTTTTTTGTGCATCTTCATGCAAACTTTTAAACTTTACAGTGGCATTCGAAAGATGTCACTCAAGATTGGATTTGAACCATTGGGGATGGCATTGTCTTTTTTCACACATATCCAGAAAGAAACATAAAATGATCTTCACTTTTGAGTTTCAGACAAATAATCACCAAGGGAAGCTTCTATACAAACCAATTGATGCCTTCTTTGAAGAGCTAGAATGGCATCAAAGCACATCTGATTCCAATGTTCATGTAACATCTTGTCTGCCAAGCTACATCCGTCTGTGTTTGGAGATTAGTTGAAAGAAGGGGGGTGGAAATTTATTTATTTAAAGAAATACATTATAATACTTCTAATTAAGGTTATCGATAACAAACACTGCTCTAAAGCTCACTTGAATTTGATCTATATCATCAAATGATGACATTATGGTGCCATTCATACAATTTCCTTTAAAGGTGCCTTCAGAAAATACTGCCGTCTTCAACTGACGGTGACCGCCTTCTGTTTTGGACACCAAGTACCAATCAGAGACTCAGTCCAGCCACTCGACCAATTAAACGCTTAGTCATTGGTAATTAAGCACTGATAACAGGGACCATTTGGCTAATTGTACAGCAGGACCAGTTCCAAAATCCAGAAAGCTTTTTTACCTGAGACAAAGCAAAGTAGACTTTGTTTAGCTTCTTTGATGTACCAGCCAGTCTTCGGCTTTTGAAAGTATTGTGAACTGGCAGACGCTTGTGATGAGTTCAAAGGCGTTTTAACATGACGGCTTGACAGGCTTTTGTGGTCTTTTGTCAAATGCAGAACAATGCATTTTGACAATACTTTTAATGAGGAATCATTTAGTTGAGAGGAGTTAAGTCAATGCAAGACTTCAAATAAAAGTCATTATTAAAGAGTTTATTAAGGGTGCATTTAAATATGCAAATGCTTTTCTTCACCCCAGGTGGAATGATTGGAGGAATGGAGTCGGTGGAGGACTGTTAATTGACAAGTAAATCCTTTCATCTTGTTTGGGATAATCTTTTCTGCCTTACTGGAGCGTGGTTTGGTGCATTTCCAAATGCCCAAATGGAGTGTGAACATTTTAGATATTTGCTTGTGTGGCATGAAACCCCGCACCCCCGTGATGTGCCTGCCCCCCTGCGGCAAACGGTGCACCGAGAGCCGTAAGACTGTCACTTCCCATCACTTCCTCCTCTAGTGTTCAGGCATCCTGTCTTAGACATCACTCCTGTCTATTACAAACTGCCCGGGGCGTGTGGAAACACACACAAGTGAGCTTTCAAAACATTTCCCTCTCAGACTTGGCACTTTTTCATATCCATACATGATATTGGATTTCCACGCTCTGACTTATGAAGCTCAAGTTTCAATATTGCCATATTCATAACTGCAGCCTAGATTTTGAATCTTTGCAAACAAGCTAACCAGGTCGCATTCATTCATATTTGATACGAAACATTTCTGCTGTTGTGTTGGCAATTTACAAAGAGCAAACAAAATTCAAGACAAGAAATTCAAAACAGATAAATGTTCTATCGTGCATAATTCATCACTGCACAGTAAAAAATGTTTTTTTGTTGTTTCTTTATTGTGCGTCTTCATGCAACCTTTTACTTCACTGTATAACATCTCATAACTGATACCATTCTGCTATTTGTTTTTTTATTGTGCGTCTTCATGCAACCTTTTAAACTTTACAGTGGCATTCGAAAGATGTCACTCAAGATTGGATTGAACCATTGGGGATAGCATTGACTTTTTCCGCACATATCCAGAAAGAAACATAAAATGATCTTCACTTTTGAGTTTCAGACAAATAATCACCAAGGGAAGCTTCTATACAAACCAACTGATGTAGAGCTAGAATTATCTAGAGCTAGAATTGCATCAAAGCACATCTGATTCCAATGTTCATGCAACATCTTGTCTGCCAAGATAAAGGGATCATGAACTGCATTTTTTTTATTTATTTTTTTATATTGTTCTCTGAGGTCCACTTCAGAAAAACCATCATATTGTCGAAGTACTAGGCTATTTTCTATCCAGTTTTTGACCCTATCTTTGAAACATGTTTTGACTGGTGTGCTGCATTCAAGACTTGGAAGTAAACACCCACTGATTGGGTAACAGTTTTGCATTTTAAAATAATTTTCAATGTCCTCGCCACTACACGTGTGGAATTGTTTTGAAAACTTTTGATGTTGCAAAATGGCAACCGGTGAAATTCAGCCATGCATAAAGTTTAAGTACCGCAGTTATATTGACAAAGGATAACTTATGGTGTTTCATGTAAACAAATTATGAATGAATGTACCATCGTTTGTCACATTGTCGTTCTTATATTCATCGTTCATCATCTTCAGGAAAGTGAGTACATATCAAACAATCTGTAACAGACAAAGCAACAGTGACACATGGTAAAAACATTATTACTCACACACTTGTGTGTTGCGACATTACTGTCGGATCCAATAGTTGGCACTGCTTCATCTTTTACTTTCTCTCTGAAAAAATCCGCTGTAAAATGAAGCGAATAAATGAACAGCGTGATACTGACACAATCTGGAACTTTGTTAAAAATAAAGTTCATCCACGCTTTCTTAATGTTAGGATCACAAGGATGGCAATGCACAACTTGGCAATGTCTTGTTATCCTCAGAGGCATCTCTACCATTTTGATGCTGGATTAATCCTATGTTTGCACCTCTCTTGTATTTACTACTACATAACATGTGCAAATCCGTGGGCGGGGCTAAAGAGGCAATGATGTTAAAGTAGGTGCTGATCTTCTGCAGAGGCAGTCTTTTGTCGCACCATGAAGTCATGCTGAAATAAAATCTGAAAGCAGTCATTTTGGCAGCTTGGTTTCAAAAAAGCTGTTTTTGGACTAATGAGGCAGTTTTGCGTTCTGAAACTTGCAGGATATTGTTATAGTACAATGACCTCTTATTTGTCAGTTTGATTTCTCAATTCATGACCCCTTCAACCAATTCGATTTTTACATTTTTGGAAGAAAATGTAAGACTCACCACCACATTGCTGTGGGTTGAGCATTGAAAGATGGTTGATAGATGGTTCTGTAGCGGTCCAAGCCAAAAAAAGTGGAATGGCTCAGATCCCTCCTTCTATTATGGGATTTTTTTGGTCTTTTTTAAATCTGCCAGGTGAAAATCGTAAGTCTGATCAGGTACATCAAGCACAATAACAGCACAATTTGAACAATGTCTGTAGCACAAATGGTACGGGATGAGTTAGGCTCTATTTAGATGTATTAAGATTAAGTTTTGGTCAATCAGATCACAAGTGGGTGACGCTAAATGTGTAAACGGTGTCTAAAATGTTTTGAGCTTGTCCACTTTCGACCACTCCCAGAGGTAGTCGAAATTATATTCGACCGGATTGCTTCCATAGTATAAACGCTCATGTGGTCGAATGTGTTCAAATGGGCACCGTCTACTGACCTAATGCGTAAACATTATGGGAAATGTGCAAGCCAGATGGGATTTAAACTTTGTTGACTGAAGACCCAAGTTTGCTTTGAAGACGAAAAACGTACCAAGCACAATGTTCTCCTGATTTCTAACACACACTCACAGTGTACGGCGTGGTCATGAGGCTGTCAGAGCAGAAATGAAAGCTGATGCTCTCCGTTTGTTTTTCAATCATCTCCGTGTGTGTTCGTATGTAAATTGCGTGAGCTTATTTTGCTCATTAGATTCGAAGACCCTCCCCTTGAAGAAATCAGGATAGTAGTGGTTGAAATTGGACAAAAGAGACGGCTTAGGTGTAAACGTGTAAGTGTCTGCCTCATCTACTCGTGATCCGATCGACCAAAACACATCTTAAAGGATTAGTCCACTTTCAAATAAAATTCTCCTGATAATTTACTCACCCCCATGTCATTCAAGATGTTCGTGTCTTTCTTTCTTCAGTTGAAAAGAAATTAAGGTTTTTGATGAAAGCGTTCCAGGATTATTCTCCTTATAGTGGATTTCAATGGCCTCCAAACGGTTACAAAATTACAGTTTCAGTGCAGGATCATTCTTTTTTTCTTTTTTCTTTTTTTACAGTTTCAATTCAGATCGGTCAATTTCGAAAAAATTGCAACTGTATATGTTTTATAAACACAAATGATCGCCTTACACGTGCTTCCGCTTTCTGTATTCTTCAAAAAACTTATGCTGTATGTCCTACACCTTCCCTATTCAACTTACGGAATGAACGCAGCGCCAGTTCCATTTTTTGCCGTAAGAAGGATATAATATAACATATAAAGTTGTATTTTTTCAGAAAATGACCGATCGTTTCGCTAGATAAGACCCTTATTCCTCATCTGGTATCGTTTAAAGCCCTTTGAAGCTGCACTGAAACTGTAATTTTGACCTTTGGAGGCCATTGAAGTCCATTATAAGGAGAATAATCCTGGAATGTTTTCACCAAAAACCTTAATTTCTTTTCGACTGAAGAAAGAAAGACATGAACATCTTGGATGACATGATGGTGAGTAAATTATCAGGAAAATTTTATTTGAAAGTGAACTAATCCTTTAATACCAGGTGTATACAGGGCCTTGTATGTCAAAGCATACTTAGGGTTAGGGGGTTTGTTCAAATCACTAATATGTTTCACAATCCAATAAAACCTATATTAAAACCCAGATCAATCCCAAGCCTCGTCCCATATTATTTCCCACTGAAAACTTTGTTTCACTTTAGAAATGTGTCTCATTTTTATGAAAATGTGCGAAAATTGTCTGCAAAAGCTCCTGTCCTGCTTTGAGGATATTCTGAAACTGTCAAATATCACAGAGGACAACAGAAGACAAATTGCTTCTGTATCCGTCTCGCTCTCTCTCTCTCTCATACACAGCCCAGCACCAACAAACTTTACTTTTCTGTTCGTTTAAGAGTGTTCAAAGCTCTTTTATGAGATGCGAGAGACAGCTCTCCCAAGAGGAACGTGGAAGCAGCGTGACCCTTCTCTCCTGCGACAAGGATACTCAAATGAAGAGCTTAGATTGGCAAACAGCCTACTTCATCCAATGCAAAAATACCCAACTTCTCCCAACATTAAAAATGTTTATCTTAGTGTAGAGAACACAGTGTCAAGTCAAGTTCTCCTCCACTGGGAAACATGCAAAAAGATTGAATAAATCTGAATTTGGAAGTAAAAAACTGGCTGTTTTTTTCTTTCTTTCTTTTCTTTGTAGAGTGATAAATACAAATGAAGCTGAGAGCTTATGGGCTTTTTGTTTTTGCCATTTTCTTCCTGAAAAGCACAGGCTCCCCACTGTGTCGCTCAAAGATAATATCACAACAGATCTGATACAACAGTTCAAGTCTTGCCCACCATGTGGTCCACTTTCATATCACTGCTCTACCGAAACAAAGACTTGATACAGAGAGAGGGGGACAAAATCTGTCTTTCTTTATTTTCTCCTCATCTTGTTGTGTGGATGGATTCTAGTGCTCTCATAAGTCCAGGCTGAGCTGGTGAAAGAATCGATGGCTGCAGACAGATAGATGGGCAGGCCTATTTTTGGCTTCCTCTCTGGCACCCTCTGGGCCACTTCTGCCTGAGAACATTGACTGATGTCCTGTGAAGCCGGGCAGTGGGCATTACAGAGGCCAGAAGCAGATAGGCGCCAGCGCACTGGAGCCAAACAGGGTGAAAAAGGTGTAAATGCAGGGAAGCTTCTAAATTATGACAGAATAAAGGTCAAAATAAGAACCAAAACAGAAATATGAAACAGAGAAATAGTATTTACTTTGACTGTACAATCAATAAAGTATGTTTAAATGGAATAAAGTGCGTTCTTAGGTACGACACAAAGCAGTTAACTGCCTTAACTGTTGTAAATTCACTGTACTGCCTCTAGTGGCTCATTTGGGTTTGTATTATCAGAAATAGGATCAAATGTTCAATATTAATTTAAATTCAACACATTTAATAATATACAATTTACATACAATGTAAATAAATTAACTTTAGCCTGCCAAGCAAAACTTTTCATTAATAAAATAGTAGGCTAATATAAAATAATATATAATATAATATAATATAATATAATATAATATAATATAACATAATATAACATAATATAATATAATATAATATAATATAATATAATATAATATAATATAATATAATATAACATAATATAATATAATATAATATAGTGGCATTATGCATGCATTTATTTATAACCAGCTGACTGTACATGATACCAAAATAATAAAATAAAATAAATGTATTTTTATTATTATTTATTATAATGACTTTTTTATAATGTAATATTCACTTGATGAATGTCACAGGTGCACGTGCATCTCCGCTTTTTTATAAACATGGAAAAAAATATTGGAAAAAACATTGGCACTGGAAGTAACTGACATGTCTCCTTGACTTACATGCTTGACTTTCACACCCCTTAAAGGCAAATTAACAGAGGAACATGTTGTACATCAGCAAGGCAATAATGAGTGTCATGATGCGCT
Source organism: Megalobrama amblycephala (assembly GCF_018812025.1). Classification (NCBI taxonomy): domain Eukaryota; kingdom Metazoa; phylum Chordata; class Actinopteri; order Cypriniformes; family Xenocyprididae; genus Megalobrama; species Megalobrama amblycephala. Next base: position 3,991,481 of record NC_063057.1, on the reverse strand, counting down.
TGCAGATACATTTCAACTCAGAAATAAACGACAGCTGTTACTGAAAGTGAAGGTAAAGCACATGCTAGAGAAGGTGTGATCGTTTGCAGATCCATCTCAGCCGCTGAAGTCTCGCACTAACTGCACTGGGTTGGAAAACATTCAAGGTGCGATCACAGTTTAATCTATTGCCTGACCGCCAATCAAAACTGAATAGTATTTTTAGTCCATACCTTTTCATGCCACACAGCGATTGGTTCCCGTTTCTGTAAGTGCAAACTAATTGGACGTGACAGACCTTAGCATCATGGTTAATTGGACAAGTGACTTTTGCTGAAGAAAGAAATGTGAGTTTGGAGATGTTCTGCAGTGAAACTGAAGAGGCTGTTTGTATAAACCCATATATACAACTTTCAAGCCTTAAGTGAGACTAAACGGAGAATGTAATACCACCCACACAGTCTCTTCTCATTCAGTAACATCTCGAAGGTCACTGAAATAAAAGATAGCGTTCATCATTACAGCATCTTGTGTCTTGATGAATTAAATCTACCTAGAGAATGCAACTAAGAGGGCGAAATCAGTCAAGAGTGCCAGCGTTTGGACCCAGGGCGTCTCTTTCTCCTTGTCATAAACAATTAAAACAAACATTCTGCCTTTGACGAGGGTCACGGATGGTCTCTAGACAAATCTCGTGTTACTCACAAACAAGATCCTCAACACAACAAGCCTCATTGGAGCATGTCAGTCTTGCTAATGGAAATTATACAATTATAAAATTATAAATATATAATTATAACATTTTATAAAATGTAAAAAAAAATAGCATATGAGTATAAGTATAATAAGTATTTATCTGGACACTTATGTTTTCTTGACAAAGCCTTGTCTGAAAGTTTAGTTTTACAAGTTTTATCATGTTGTTAGCATGTTTTAGTGCATCTAGCATTATTTTGCATTTTGCTAACATGTTGTTAGCATGTTTTAATACATTGCTATGAGGAATTATCATTGCAAGCACTTTTAACATGTTGTTAGCATGAATTAGCATGTTACTAACATGTCTTACCAAATGTGCTAACATTGCTAATATATTTTAACACATTGTTAGCATGTTTTAACATTGTTTTAACATGATTTAACATGCTGCTAGCATGTTTTACCACATTATTCGGTTTTACCACATTAAAATGAATGTTGTAAACATGTTTAAACACATTGCTAGATAGAATTAACATGTTGCTAATATGTTTACAAATTGTTAGCATGATTTAATAGAGGGTATGTATTAACGTCACTTTCCCACCAGAACACGCTCCCTCGGATGGACTGAGTGGGAAAAGAACCTGCTACATGACTGGATTTAATAGGGAAAACTGCAAAAACTCGAGTAAAACAAACGATTACACTAAAAGTGTTCCTTATAACATGTCAAAGAAACCTAATCCATGGATATTGACATGCAGCCAAGAATCATGTTTCCTGACATTTATATGTACCTGATTTCAACGCCGGGGAAATACATAAAGAAAATCTGCCTGTGAACGCTTTATGTAACTACAATATATGTAGGTCTAAATCACTCATATCAATGCTATATCGTCATATCGTCCAGTCCTAAAACTTGTATAGTTTTTGTCAGTGTTTATTTTAAAACACCCAATTATACAGAATATAAGATAAAAAATATTTAATTCATGAGTTGTCAACACAATTTATAACAATACAATATATAGGGTATGATTTTACCCCAAAATCCAACATTTTGACACAAAATGATAACTGCAAAACATGTTTCTCTGCCTGCATGGAGTCCAGCTGTTTCTGTGAATGCAGTGATCCATTTACATTTTTTTCTGTAGCTTTGAGCAGTCTGTAAAAATATATCTCAGATTTTGCGTCAAAGCTATTTGTACAGTCAATCGCAAAGCTCATTCCCATTTTGGATGTGTTTTTCGCGGCATTCACGCTGAAAACCAATGCTGCCACTCAGTCTTTTTGCCACTCGGTGGGCGTAACCGCAGTCATAACGGTCGACGGTGACATCACTTGCATACCGTCTATATGTTAACCTGTTTTAAAATTGTGAGCATGAATTAACATGTTACTAGCATAGTTAAAACATTGCTAATATGAAGTAGCATATTGTTAACATTAAGTATGTTGCTTGTATAAATGACCATGTTTTAAAACATTGCTATCATGAATTAACACGTTGCAAGCAGTTTTAACATTGTTAGCATGAATTAGCATGTTATTAACATGTCTTACCAAATTTGCTAACATTGCTAGTGTTTTAACACATTGCTAGTATGTTTTAACACATCGCTAGCATTAGTTAGCATGTTGCTAACATGAAATATCACACTGCTGACATGATTTAACATGCTGCTAGCATGTTTTACCACATTGCTAGAATGAATTAACATCTTGCTAATGTTTTAACAAATTGTTAGCATGAATTATGTTGCTAGCAGGTTTTAGCATTGTTAACATGATTTAATGTTGTTAACCCGTTTTAAAATTGTTAATATTAATTAACAAGTTACTAGCATCTAACTTATTAACATAAATTTAATGTTGCTAGTATGAATTAGCATATTGTTAGCATTATTAAGTATGTTGCTAGCATGAATTAGCATGTTTTAACACATTGCTAACATGAATTAGCATTTTGCTGGTAGCAAGAATATTTGAGTTTGTTTTTATTTCAATTAACAGAAACATTTTAATAGTTTTAGATAACAATCAGATAATAACCAGAACTAAACAGGAATTACGTGTATGTCGTTCCTGTTGGACGGCAAATTTAACTTGAGATCATTGTTGGTGAAAACTGATTGCAACATTTAAGATCTGAATACACCAAATGTTCTATTGTGCTTGTTTTTACTCCCTTCTATCATTACTATAATAATCGTAGCTGAAGTCTGCAAAACCCATGTTTTAAAACCCATTTAAGGCAGCAAAATGCAGTGCAATTGCTCCTTTGTGATGCAAACAGGATATCAAATGATTCACTCTTTCATTCAAGAGGATCATTTGCTCAGTTGCTCTACAGCTGCGGAAAGACTTCTAACAGCGCCCGACATTCACACTGCTCTTTCTGAGGACAGATACAGGAAGTTTAAATGTATTCAGAGAGTTCCTGATGCACGCAGATAAACAGTAATAATACCACCCTGCAGGAATCAGATGTTTGTATGACAAAGAACTTCAGCTGAAAGTGTGATGATAATCAAGAGATCGCTCGCACACTGTGCATCCAACATACGTTGCAAAACAACCGAGATTGTCACACTGACTTGTTAACATGGCACATTTACATGTAATGATCATTCAAATGCTAATGCATTTACAGTATTTTGTAAGAGTCATTTCATAAGAAACTCTGACTTTTGGGCCAAGAAACTGAAAGGTTATAAAATATTAATAATTATTGGAGTATTATTAAGAATTGATATAACCGATTATTGTCTTTAATGGTGCGCTTTAGTAATATCCCCTCATTAAAAAGAAGTTTTACTCCTCAAATAATTTGAAAAATGATTTAAAATGATGCAGCACTCACACAAGATGAAGACAGTATGTCCAATAGCATGTAATGCCTTGTGGTAAATACTCTCCGTTTCGTACCGCACAATGTTCATTGTGTCTGCTGTGATGTTTTCCTCTCAGTCCTGCCAACGTCCATCAGCATCAGACAGACCAGGGCATCAGTGAGCAGGAGGCCATATACGGGAGCCAGCCAGAGGTTTAGCACCTGCATCCGTCAACCGTTACCTATGAGTCACACAAACATCCATTACACTGCTGTTATACATGCGTGCAAGGAGCCTTGAGACTTTTGTGAACGTTTTACGAGAAAAGGAGGTTATTCTGCAGGAGATATTATCCACAGGATCTTACCTTCTCAAAGCACGTCTTCACAGCCTCAGACAGACCGCAAGCCTTCAAGGTGAACGCTGTGGAACGTCCGTTCACACACATACACACTAACATAACACAATGTATAAGGACAGTACACACTTAAATATTCATCATACGCAAGGTAAACAAAACCCCACACAACGTGCAGCATTTTCAACACTCATTCTTCTAACTAAGATGTGCAGAAAGAATTATAAGTCTAGATGGAATCAGCAAACTTTTTCTGTTGCATTTTTCTCATTGAAAAGTCTGTGCAAAACTTTTAAGATTCAGAGCACTAAACTATTTTTTTTTTTTTTTTTTTTTTTACACATCAAAACATTAAAAACAAAACAAGGTCCCACTTTATATTAAGTGTCTTTAACTACTAACATTTAAATTAATTATTTGATACAATAAGGTACAATACAGAGGTTGCACACGAAATCGCATACTTCCCTACTATGAAGTAGGTGGAAAAGTATGTGCCAAGACTTTTAAATCACATGAGCCAACATTTTATTCACAACAGAACATAGATAACACAAATGTTTAAACTGAGAAATTTTACACTTTTATCCACTAAATTAACTCAAATTTTTTTATGCCTGATAAGTCTCAAAAAAGTTGGCACAGGGGCAACAAATGGCTGAAAAGGCAAGAAATTTTGAAAAGATTCAGCTGGGAGAACATCTAGCAACTAATATTAAGTTAATTAAGTTAAGTTAATTGATATCAGGTCTGTAACATGATTAGTCGGTAAACACAATCCGCCGTGCCATCTGCAGATGCCAACTAAAGCTCTATCATACAAAAAGGAAGCCATATGTGAGCATGGTCCAGAAGCACCTTCATGTCCTGTGGGCCAAGGCTCATTTAAAATGGACTGTTTCAAAGTGGAAAATTATTCTATGGTCAGACGAGTCCAAATTTGACATTCTTGTTGGAAATTATGGACACCGTGTACTCCCGGCTAAAGAGGAGGGAGACCTTCCAGCGTGTTATCAGCGTTCAGTTCAAAAGCCAGCATCTCTGATGGTATGGGGTGCATAAGTGCATACGGTATGGGCAGCTTAGAAGACACTGAAACAGGGCCAGGTCTAGGGGGGGCTAGGGGGGGCATTGCCCCCCCAGAATTTCCTTGTGCCCCCCCAGAAATGTGCAGCCAACAATAAAAATGAATAGGCATACATAAACATTAAAAACGTCTTATCTATTGAATAAGGATCGGCCACTTTATTCACAGAAAAAAAGTGAATATTATGCTTATAATGATATTTAATCTCACAAAAATGTGCGAACTGGGAAGTAACGAACATTAATCAGAAAATACGTCAGTGTACACCTAATCTTCAAGCAAGTAGCCTAAAAAATATCACGATGAGGATCACATCTGCATCAGCCGAACATATTTTCTGCATGCTGAGATAGCTGTCAGTGAACATTTCCTCAGTAATTTCGTTAACAATGAATAATTCGTACATTATGTCCAGGGGCGGCGTTAGGGGTGGGCTAAAGGGGCTGGAGCCCCGAATCTTTCAGGTTTGAGGTTTCTGTGATGTGTGTTTTAAAGAGAAGTGTGCACATTTACTCACACGATCAGCTGGTGATCTGTGTGATCAAAATAAAAGCACAAGGCTTTATCTTAGAAATTAGTACAAAAGTTTTGTAATTTCCCTGTTGTGTAAAGTAACTAATAAAAATTTTAATTTATTTTAGAGTGCATTTGTTACAATACTGTCATAAGAATAATTATATAGGCCTAAAACATTATTATATTATTGTAATAATTGTTTGGCATCCTAAAATACAATGTAGACTGAGACTCTATATCACAACAAAAAAGATGTTTGAGCCATCTTTCATTAACAGGTACAATGCTGTTTCTTTGGTCAATTTGCACTCTGTACATGGGTTGAAGCTCTCAGTTTTGAGCTTCCAGAGTGCACCAGATTGATGCATTTAACCTTAAAATATACAAAAATTTCTTCCGGGGGGGTATGCCCCCGGACCCCCCTAGATGAGTTACACCAAACATAGTTTTACTAATTACAGTGGGAAATAATGTACATTTTATGAACTTTAACCAAGAATACTACAAAAAAGCTCCTTTCATGTCAGTAAATTAAAATGGCATTGGACAAATATAGATTTTGGCTAAGCCACGAAAGTTTACAATGTCTGGCTCCACCCCTGATTATGTCCATAAATAATTCACATAGCCTACTAAGCAATAGCCAGTACAAATTAGGCTATAGCCTATAATTTGTTAGCCACAAGACGATTCTTGATGAACCAAAAAAACAGTTACAATAAGTTAGCTATGAATATTAGCCTAGAAAATGCTGCCCTACCAAAATTTGTGATTGCCCCCCCAGTCCAGCAAGCCTAGTACCGGGCCTGCACTGAAAGGCACTATGAATGCTGAAAGGTATATAAAGGTTTTAGAGCAACATATGCTCCCCTCCAGACAATATCTATTTTAGGGAAGGCCTTGTGTATTTCAGCAGGACAATGCAAAACCACATACTGCAGCTATTACAACAGCATGGCTTTGTTGTAGAAGGTCCGGGTGTTGAATTGGCCTGCCTGCAGTTCAGATCTTTCACCTATAGAGAAAAATACGTCAAAGACGACCATGAACTCTTCTGCAGCTGGAAACCTATATCAGGCAAGAATGGGACCAAAACTCCAGAAACTCATAACCTCAATACCCAGACGTCTTCAAACTGTTTTGAAAAGAGGAGGAGATGCTACAACATGGTAAACATGCCCCTGTCCCAACTATTTTGAGACCTGTAGCAGGCATCAAATTTGAAATGAGCTCATTTTGTGCATAAAATTGTAAAATTTCTCAGCTGAAACATTTGTTATGTTATCTATGTTCTATTGTGAATAAAATATTGGCTCATGTGATTTGAAAGTCTTTTAGTTTTCATTTTATTCAAAATTAAAAAAACGTCCCAACATTTCCAGAATTCGGGTTGTAAAAGAGTAGGCAAAAAGTACTCGGGTGACCTACTACTACCGAGCGAGATTCTGAAGTGTGCATATGAATGACCCTTTACCATCCCACCATATGCATTTTTTGCATATGTATTGGGCAGGAATTATTTAAATGAGAAATATTATAAAGTGTTCATTCCCTGAAGAAAACTCAAGACTACAATGGAGGCATTTCAGGGAGTTCAGAAACAGTGCGCACTGATAAAGAGAATAACTCCCTTTGGATTGACACTCTGTTTTGTAACTTTGCAGACCTTTTTCATGCTCAAAGAGCAACATTACACACTAAAGAAAATTGCAAATGAAAAAAGCATTATATGACCCCTTTAACTCAACACATAAATGCACACCAACACTCCCCGCTGTATCTCACCCCTCTCTCGTCCGCTTGCGGCAGGACACATGCATTATGAGATCTGATACAGTCCGGACAATTGCACACGTCATCTTTCATTTGCCTGCTAAGAAACATGCCCATATCATCAGTACCAATTGTGCGCTGGGAGTTTTTTTATGTGATGTTGTTTATTGTGGCGTGACAGCTTCACTTGAGTGCATTATATTGCTTTCTGCAGACGCGGAGTGAGGCCGACAGCGAGCATGTGACAGACTACATCATATCTTGCAGTCTGTCTGCACCAACGGACACAAAAGCTGCATCTCCATTACTCTAACACAGTGTTCGTAAAGCCGATACCTGCAGTGCGATTTCATAAAAGCCCATTAAATGTGAGAGAGAGACAGATAATGTAACCATGAATGAGATCATAACAATGACTTCATGCAGACGCCCCACATGCAACACTGAATGCACATTATTTGATTTGGTAAGAAACATCTCCTACATAATATATAACTGTACTGTATATCTTACAGCCACGAAGCTGCTTTAAAGGACAAAAATGAAGTGTCATTTGCTCATTAGGAAGATACTGAGAGACAACGCGGATGTTTAGGAGGAAATCTCCGAGCACAATCGATGGACTGCGGGTCTAATTAACATTTGTAAGCACTGATTTTATTGGAAACCCCTCTGCCTGGGATCCTGACCTCGGGAAATCGGTGAACGACACGTCACCTCATCTGTTAAGACAGAAAGGCCGGGCTCCACAGCGTGGAGTTAATCACCTCAACGTGGCGGCAAGCTGAGAGAGTGAATTGCAGATCAATTCATCTCAGATTGGAGGAAGAGACACTGCTCCAGGTTTTCGCCCCCTCCTGATAGACCCGATTTTCCTTTTGCTTTCATTCCCAGTTTGTTCAGCTATGGAAGTTTGCCTCTGCCACTCAAAAAGTAAAAAAAAAAAAAAAAAAAAAAAAAAGGTAATTGCGACTTTTTATCTTGCAATTCTGATTTTTTTTCTTCTCAGAATTGTGTGATTTAAACTATCAATTGTGAGTTATAACATCAGATTTTCGCAATAATCTCACAATTGCGAGTTATAAAGTTAGAATTGCGTGACAATCTCACAATTGCGAGTTATAAAGTTAGAATTGCGTGACAAACTCGCAATTGTGAGTTATAAAGTTAGAATTGCGTGACAAATTCGCAATTGCGAGTTATAAAGTTAGAATTGCGTGACAAACTCGCAATTGTGAGTTATAAAGTTAGAATTGCGTGACATTCTCGCAATTGCGAGTTATAAAGTCAGAATTGCTTGACAATCTCACAATTGCAAGTTATAAAGTTAGAATTGCGTGACAATCTCGCAATTGCGAGTTATAAAGTTAGAATTGTGTGACAAACTCGCAATTGTGAGTTATAAAGTTAGAATTGCGTGACAAATTCGCAATTGCGAGTTATAAAGTTAGAATTGCGTGACAAACTCGCAATTGTGAGTTATAAAGTTAGAATTGCGTGACAATCTCGCAATTGCGAGTTATAAAGTTAGAATTGCGTGACAAACTCGCAATTGTGAGTTATAACATCAGAATTGCGTGACAATCTCACAATTGCGATTTATAAAGTTAGAATTGCGTGACATTCTTGCAATTGTGAGTTATAAAGTCAGAATTGCGTGACAAACTCGCAATTGAAAGTTATAGAGTCAGAATTGCGTGACAATCTCGCAATTGCAAGTTATAAAGTCAGAAATGCGTGACAAACTACCAATTGCGAGTTATATTCAGAATTGCGTGACAATCTCGCAATTGCAAGTTATAAAGTTAGAATTGCGTGACAAACTCGCAATTGCGAGTTATAAAGTCAGAAATGCGTGACAAACTCGCAATTGCGAGTTATATTCAGAATTGCGTGACAAACTCGCAATTGCGAGTTATATTCAGAATTGCGTGACAAACTCGCAATTGCGAGTTATAAAGTCAGAATTGTGTGACAAACTTGCAATTGCGAGTTATAAAGTTAGAAATGCGTGACAAACTACCAATTGCGAGTTATAAAGCCAGAATTGCGTGACAAACTCGCAATTGCGAGTTATATTCAGAATTACTAGTTATATTCAGAATTGCGTGACAAACTACCAATTGCGAGTTATATTCAGAATTGCATGACAAACTCGCAATTGCAAGTTATAGAGTCAGAATTGTGTGACAATCTCGTAATTGCGAGTTATAAAGTCAGAAATGCGTGACAAACTACCAATTGCGAGTTATATTCAGAATTGCGTGACAAACTCGCAATTGCGAGTTATAAAGTCAGAATTGCGTGACAAACTTGCAATTGCGAGTTATAAAGTTAGAAATGCGTGACAAACTACCAATTGCGAGTTATAAAGCCAGAATTGCGTGACAAACTCGCAATTGCGAATTATATTCAGAATTGCGAGTTATATTCAGAATTGCGTGACAAACTCGCAATTGCGAGTTATAAAGTCAGAATTGCGTGACAAACTTGCAATTGCGAGTTATAAAGTTAGAAATGCGTGACAAACTACCAATTGCGAGTTATAAAGCCAGAATTGCGTGACAAACTCGCAATTGCGAGTTATATTCAGAATTGCGAGTTATATTCAGAATTGCGTGACAAACTCGCAATTGCGAGTTATATTCAGAACTGCGTGACAAACTAGCAATTGCGAGTTATAAAGTCAGAATTGCGAAATATAAACTCAATTACAAGAAAAAAAGTCAGAATTGCGACTATTTCTCACAATTGCGAGTTTGTATCCCACAATTCTGTTTCTAATAACTCGCTATTTTGAGTTTATATCTCGCAATTCTGAGAAAAAAGAATTGTGAGATTATAAGTTACAATTATCTTTTAAATGGTTTTATTCCATGGTAGAAACAAGCTTCCATAGTAGAACACCAGTTATATACAAAGACAATCCATTTTAACGTAATAGAGCCTATTAATGTCAGTGTCACTTGACACACCTTTTTATTGCCATTTTCCCTATCACATATTTTAGTGATCATCATGAACTGGGTATCATTCAAAAGCTTAAACATACTGTGAAAGCCGTTTTGAAATTGGACATTGCTTTACCATGGAAATGGTACTTTAAACTATTTAACAGGCTCAATTTTTATAATATTTTCAAATTCTACTTTTGATGGTCATGAATAGCAAAACTTGCTTTTCACTTATATGATGGTGTAGTTAAATCATGTAGCTCCAGACACTAACTGCATAAGCTTATGCAAACAGCAAAAACCAAGTTCTCAAATGTGATTTTAAATATGATAATGTCTAAAAAAAACTTCAATTCAATTCCTTTTAAATTCAGACTCAGAGTTTTTCCATCATTGACAGTGACATAATATGTCTGGTCTGAAAATCTCCACTTGGCGTTCTGGTAAGATTAACAATTGCATGGAAATATTGGAGAAGAATTGCGTGAAAAGTATGGATCCATCTATAGATAGATTTATCTAATCTAAAACTATTCAAGCGTAATTGCAGGGTATCTACAGAATCCGGTCTGTCTATGAAGACATTTCTTAGACCACGAAGCAGCATTCGGTCATCTCACGTGCATCTGTATGTGCGCGCATACTCTATGAAAAGTGGTTAAAGCGCTAAACGATGTGTCATTGAATTTGTAATTTGGTCATGATTCGTTTTAACTCCATTTACTACTTTTTGTATAATTTATTGTGATTTACAATAAATTATACAATAAATTTTACAATAAATTTGTAAAATTTGTGATTTACAATAAATGTTATGCAAAAATGCTGAATATACTGCACAAATGTGACTGAAGGAATAATTTCACTAGATTTTACATTCACAGGCTTGAAGAATGGTTTTTAAATAAGAAATGAATACATAACACATTTGGTCAATATTAAATTCAATCAATGCTTTGAACTTTCATTGTCAGATCAATGCATTTCATATTCCAATCAAAGCCTGCTATTCTGCAAACACTGAACTAGAAATGCTTAAGGCACAGCGGCGCAATTCAAAAATAAATGCCTTGAGCAATATTTAAATGGAATCTTCCTGCTGTGGTGCAGATATCCACTGGTCTGGGCCATTAGGACCATCTGTAGAGTCACAGCTACCGTTAAGTGCTTTTAAATTCAGACAAGCTGTTTGTGCCGTGAATGTTGTTCCTGAGAAACATCAAGGTAATGTTGTTTACCAAGAAAAGCGCTGACGCGTTCGAGTCAAAGAAATCACTGAAAGTTCCCCCTACTGCAGCGTTTGAGAAGTTGTCCTCCTCTTCAAGACGGTCCTGAAGATGAAAGCCAACAGAGCGACGAGAAAGATCTCCAGCATGCTGAAGCTATAGCAACCCTCTCTCAGTGATGAAACAGGCCTCTGGCAAGGCCAGAAGAGCTCTCTGGTAAGCTTTAAACTACAGCATGAAAACACTCAAAAGTATCATATGTTAAAAGGTACTTTCATGCGTCAAAAGGGCTCGCAGTTAGAGAAAATATACGATCGGGAAAAAATGCTGGGAGTGAACGGCTAGCAAGTGGAGGGACATTGTTTGTGTACGTACGAACTGAGCCAGTGAGTCATCTGATGACCGACTGAACAACAGGGCGTCACTCTTATTCAACAAGAAAAGAAAGAGGATACAAGAATGAATCCAATTTATGATTGTGTAAATTGTGTAAACTACATGCAATTAAACCCATGTAAGAGCATTATTGAAACATAACTTACTTAGTCTACTGTTGTCTCTTATTTTAGCTTGATAAAAGTCAAGCTAAGCAGCCTTGGGAGGGAAAAGATGATAGATTTACTTTTTTAATGTGCGCTTGGATGCACTTTCTGTTTTAGGTCTGAACGACATGCACCCATTCAACAGTGCTCTTCCATTCACAAAGCTGAAATACAAAGTTCTGTCATGAAACTCTAGATGGCACAGGCTGATAGGTCCTTAACTCAATCTGCTTTATTCTCTATAGGGCACAGCTGATTTGCTCCTGCTGTATAAGTAGCCAATGAGCTCGCTGCTCAACCTTCAAATATTTGGTCAGCATTTGCTGTAGCAGTTGCAATGTGCTTTGAGAAACCCTCCACCTTCCCCAGCTCCACCTGTATAGATCTGCTATAGGTAATTCATGTATGCTATTTTGTACAGCAGCAGCATGTCTTACTTGGTCACAGCAGCATGCTGTATGTATCGGTAGCAAGTCCCATACTTGCTCTGCAGCAGCAGAAGCGTAGCGGATCTATTCCGCCAATACCAAACATCGTAAATTGCCAACTATTGACACTACTAACCAAGTCTGTAAAACTACAGTAGGTTAAAAAAGTAGACAAATACTGTAACATATTACAAACATCTTATTTAGATCAAAATAAAATATTCCACAAACGTTGTAGTTTGGTATTATTAGCGTTTTGAGAGGTTGGTTGAAGTACAGTTGTTGTTTCTAGAACGTTTTTAGATGTTGCACTGCAGTATAATCTAACTGCAACCAAAATTATCAACACTGCGGAAAATAAAATTACTTTCTGGGTGGACGCCATTGGTGGACTAATGGAATCTACAGAAAAGGTCACTGAATGTTTCAAGTCGGCATGAAATGGAAGTTGCAATAGTCTTTTCTTCTCAATTGTGATGTATATCCAAGTGAAATGTCTTCTCAAATGAGAAAAAAAAAAGTAGGGCAGGACTTGATTTTGTCCATTGATGAATTGATTAGATGGTTGTGGTTTGCTATTGGTCGATCCCATGTAAGTGAAAGGTTGTAAACTCGTGATCAGAGAAGACTTGTCGCTGTAAGAGGGAGAAATTATTTTAAGATTAAAAACATCCATTATTTATAATAATACTGCAATATTCCGTTCAAAAATAAGAATCGTCAATTTTGATTTCATGGAGACTAAGCGAATGAATCTCTTTTTGGTGAAAAATAATCAAAGTTACTTCGATGAACTAACATCATTACTAGCAAGAAGCACTGCAGCAGTTCCTAGTAAAAAAAAAAAAAGATCCATTTTAACGCAGCGTGGAGTAAATATTTCAAAGAGCACAGTTGGTGGCGGTCAGCGGGAAAGAGTCTCGGCAGCTGGTGCCTGGCAGGGATCTGTGGTGGAGGACGTGACGGAAGCTTCTTTCCCATATAAAGACAGATGGACAGGGTGAGTGACCCGGCACACAACTTGCAGTTAGATATTCATTATTACTAGACTGCCATTAGCAAGACCTGTGGTCATGAACTACTAGCTACAGTAACTGCTCGTATTGAATGAGAAAACCAAAAAAAATTGCACTCTTTACCTTTAAAATCACCATGAAATAAAAATGAACAATTCTTATTTTATGGAATATTGCAGTATTATAAATGATTTATCTGTGCGCATTATTATTTTTTTTAATTAATGTGCCCTCATAATCTTTAATTAAAATATCTTCCCCTTCCTCTTGCAGCAACATCTCTTCTCTGATGCTGCGTTTACTGGCGTGTGGGCGGGACAACCTGTCACTCACATGAGATCGACCAATAGCAAACCACAACCATCCAGTCAATTCCCGACGGACAAAATCAAGTCCCACTCTACATTTCTTCTTTTTTTTCAGAAGCTGTTTCACTCAGAAATGCATCACAATAGAGAAGCAAAGACTTACGCAACTTCTGTTTCATGGCAACTTGAGGAAAAAATTTCTTCATTTGCTTCTCTTTGAAATTGCAATGCTGTCTAGGATGAACTATTGAGATGTTAAGGAGATATTCTTTCTTAAATGCTTATCTGAGATCAGACTTGCTTGCATTAATAATGAAAATATGCCCCAGGATGCTAAATTTATACTCGACAATAACAAATGCGGAGGATAAACTGCCATCGATTTTGTTCCACTGTTCTGAAACACAACAAAAACAGTTTGTGAAGATAAAGGAAACTGAAGTATATATATATACTCTATATACATAAAAATCCCATTATAATCATAGCTGAAAGGCGAAGCAAAAATTTGCTGCATCCTCATTAATTCACAGTGTCTGCTGTTTGAGTAATTTACTGAGAAACATAATTAAGTTTAAAACAAAAAAGGCATTTTTAAGGGTTTGCTCTATAGTTGTGCACACTAATGAAAGCTCTTCACAGCGAGATCGTCTCATTTGCTCTTTCGTGCCCTAGGAGGGCTGCCAGTGGCAAATTGATATCAACACAAATGACATCAAGTTACAAGGCGATATTGTTCTCGGCAGTCAGACAAACGACAGGGAGGACGGATGGAGTCGCCTCGTGTGAATACGGTATCGATCTTACGGTCACATCGGGGGAGCAAGAGAGGGATGGAGGCAGAGCAGAAACGGATTGATTTAGGCTGATGTGTGCTTAATTAAGAAGAGGAATCTTCCACAGACGGGCTTGCAGTTCCTCGCCGCCTGTCTGTGTAATTATAAGTCAGCTTCAGTGCTTCCACACCTCCTGTATTCAAGTGCGGGGAAAACAGAGGCAGTATTGACTCAATACAGACAAGGCTATCCTCTAATTAGCGAGAGAATTCAAGAAAAGAACAATAAGGCTCAGGTACAGCCGCAGCCACAGCTGCTGGGTGGAATTTACAAGGATAAAAAGCTCACGGGGATGAAGACTGGAAAAAAGGCTGTTGACGTGCCATGATGCTGACCACACAACATGGGCCAACATAAGCAGAAAATCAATACGAGTGGTGTAGGTGGCTCCCTGAGGAGCTTACAAACATAGATACTCCATACCGCGGTAATACCCACAGAGAAATGAATGAAGTCACTGTCTCTGTCAGCAGCTCCAACCACAGTCACTATTATACACCGACCTTCAGGCAGGAAGACACTTCAATTTGAGCAAAACATGTTTGTTTTATGCAGTCACTGCTCTGGGTGAATCTCATAAAAACATGTCATCCAGAAAATCTAAAGAAAAAAAAAAAAATGCTTCACTACACTACACTCCTACATATGGGGCTGCATAGCCACAGACCAATCAAAGTGCCTATGATGACCCCCGTCCACCGTCGAAAGGGCCTACAATGGAACTGAAGAAGGTCGCCTGGTCTGATGATTACCGTTTTCTTTTACATCACGTGGACTGCCATGTACATGTGCGCCGTTTACCTGGGGAAGTGATGGGAATTGTGGGAGCTTGATGCTCTGGGCAATGTCCTGCTGGGAAACCCTGGGTCTGGTCATTCATGTGGACATAAATTTGACACGTGTCACCTACCTAAACGTTGTTGCAGAACAGGTACACCCCTACATGACAATGGTGTTCCCTGGTGAAAGTGTCCTCTTTCAGCAGGATAATGCACCCTGCCACATTGCACTCTATGTTCAGGAATGCTTTGAGGAAGATAACGAGTTTAAGGTGTTATCCTGCCCTCCAAATTCCCCAGATCTCAATCCAATTGAAAATATGTGGGATGTGATGAACCAGGGGTGTCCAATCCCAATCCTGCTCCTGGAGGGCCACTGTCCTGCAAAGTTTAGTTCCAACCCTAATAAACACACCTGAACCAGCTAATCAAGGTCTTAGGCATAGTAGAAGCTTCCAGACAGATGTGTTGAGGCAAGTTGGAGCTAAACTCTGCAGGACAGTGGCAGAATACACCACTATTCTAGCTTTATGGCCCATTCACACCAAGAACGATAACTATAAAGATAACTATATTAGAGTCCACACCAGCGGATGATATCGTTCTGTTTATTCTAAGCGTATGCTCGTCTGTCACTTTCAATGCTTGAGCTCATTACAGCAGGGTGAATTCTGATTGGCTGTCAATGTTTTTATCGTTCATCAGCTGGATAAAATCGCTCTGAAAGTGATTCCAATGATATCATTTCTCTGCCGTTATCGTTATAGCTGTGGTTTAAACTCTGCTATTCTTTAATATTGCGAGCGATTTTCAGAACTATATCTTTATCGTTATCTTTACAGTTATCATCCTTGGTGTGAACAGGCCTTTAGTCTGCTGTCTATAGCCTACAAACACATCATGTCTGATAAAGTGTCGTATTTGTTTCTGAGGCAGTAACACAATTCCTTCCAATATAGTTTGGTGTTAGCATGTGTTGCATAACACTACAATACAATTTCTAACTATTTACTATTTTCAAACTAAAAGTAAATATGACCGCACCTAGAATTACCATGTACAATTCGCCTTTGAACTAATTTAGATAGTAATGTGTTATCTGCTGTTTGATAAGAAGGGAGGGAATGCATACCATGAATCTCTGCTACAATTATACATGCTATAGCAGAAAGGAGATGCGACACTTTCATGGCACAGTCGCCGTGGTGAGAGCATGATTGCAGATAACAGACCCTCTGCACTAACAGTCGGGAAGGGGAAAAAAAGACTGAGCTAAAGATCCTGCTGTTGAAATAACAATCATATGCCAGCATGACCATGGAGGACATGCTGTTAAGAGTCGGGGTCGCTGACAAGTGCATACACGCCGTCGAGGTTGCATATGAGCCGCCTAAGGCGAATTGCTTCAACCTTTAGCATTCTCTACCCACAACCACCCACCACTGGCAGTGAAGTACAGATCAACACTTAGGAAGGCAAGAACACGGACTGCTAAATAAGAGTCCACAACGAAGTGGTGATCTTTGAGGGAATAGTTGGCATCAAAAGAATTGGCATTTTAATGCAGCTTAAGGTCAAACTGAGGAGGGACACGCAACTGGCTGCACATGCAAAACTGAAGGAAGGGTGGAGAAGGCCTCTTTAATTTACCCCTATGTAAGTATTGGCATACATAACACCCTATGACTCAAGTGCTTCATTTTACCCTTGTTATATTGTAATTCTCCAGTCGATTGCACCATAGTGTCCTCACCGTGAGTGGCCACATTACTGTGGCGTTTCCACTCAGCCTGATGATGGGCAGTTCACTCAAGTGTTTCAATGTCATGGCCTGGTCAGCAGATTTCTCCCTGTCCTTTTTGTCTCTTCAGAACCTGTCAAACTAGTAGGATGCAGCTGTTAGAATGACAAAGAGCATTGCAGATGGTCAAAATCATAGTGAGCTGCCTAAATAAACAGCATCCAGAATTTCTCTCGACTTGTCCGCCATCTTGGATCAATGCAATGAATTTTGGGATTTTTCTTTTCTGGAGGGATACATGCTGCCTTAAGTTTTGGCCAAATTCTTTTGGTAGCATACCTTTGATGTCTTCAAATGTTATCTACGTCAATAGCTCACTAGGTTTTGGAACCGAGCCCCATACAGTACCTACAATATCATGTTAGGCGGTCAAGAGATTACACAGAATTGGATCATTTGGATTGGAGGTGCTCTAGGATGGTTTAAACTTCATTTTAGATCACTGATGTGTCCATCATCGTCTATTACCATCAGTGGGAGTACCATCATCTCTGGTGTGGACAGCAGTCAAAATATCCAAGTTCAAACACACAGTTCAAATCAAACGTTCTCACACTGAGGAAGGTATGCGAGATACGGTTGCCTACTGTACATCAATCCTTCCTTTGATGTTCTGTGGAAATCCCCATATGACACCTGCAAGAGTCCTCTACGAGGTCATAACACAGAAAACAACAAACCAATAGAGATAAAGAGAAGGTGGGTAAAGCCGATGGGCAAATCCCAATCAGCCGAAAGCATAACAGCAGTGATACAGGAAATCAGAAGGATGAAACAGGAAATCTATTATCCATAAGCTGTTTGAAACCTCAGTCTCTGCTGATGAACCTCAGTCCCTGATGGAAACTCTGTTCTTTAGAGTTTCCTGCAAGCAGAAAAACACCTTGAGCTTGCGCTATGAAGAGCTCAGCCAAGGTAAGGCAACGTTAAGACCCGCATTTCTCCTTCCCCAGCCTTTGACCTTGCCAATAAATTTACAATTCTCTGGGTGTTTAGCATCTAAATGAGGCACACTTTGGTGGAACTGTTTGCAAAAGTCTTGTAGGAAACATAAAAGGATGGAACAGCAAAGGCTTGGAAAATTCACTCTTGCTTGAACCCTTCATACATGTTAAAACTTCCCTGGTCCGGAAGACTTCCCAATTACAATTATGGTTTTACCTTTGAAGTAAACTGTGAGTTTCCTTGGAAAAATCCTTGGTTCTTCACTTCTCAGACTGGGAACAAACTTACCATGACAGCGAGGAGTCTTCAAACATCCCACCACAGCAAGACTGCATTACGTGTGCAAATACAGGTCTTACTGAACAGAGACAAACCCATGAATAATGCAACCAGCTCGCTGCACCTGGAGGAATAACAATGAGCTTCCTACTTTTCCGCCGTTATGATCCTTATTAGGGGTCCAATGGGCTGTCATAGAGCTTAATCTGTAAAATACACACACTTTATACACATATATAAGCTCCATTTACATTTCAAGACTCCTGAAGTATATACACAACTTGGTTTGTTGGCATATCCAGCCTATTAACCTGCACTGAATAAAGGGAAATTGGCTCCACACAGACATGCGTTAACCTTTCGAGAAAAGAATGCAATGAGCCGCTGAATCAAAATGTTCTTGCTGGAAATGTTTATTAGACAGGAAGTCATTAGAATGTAAATGTGTTAGGCGCTTTCTCAACCTCATTTTCCCTACGCTCACAAAATACATAAATATTTGACATTTATCATCTTAATTTGCTGTTCAAACATTCAAAGCTGTAAATTTGTTATAGCTACACTTCTTCTGTTAAAAACATGTTATGTACAATAGACAAGATATTGCATTTGGCATAATTACAACAATTTTGTTATTTAATTTACAGTTTTCTCAAGTACTGATTTTTGTGAATGCCATCATCATCTAGCATTCGCAACAAATCCGAGTCTCATAAAATGTGACCGTAAAAAGGAGAAAATAAAAATCATATACTCAAGTTAATTTGAGAATTAATAAGAAAGAGAAAACAAGTGAGGACATTGTACTGCGTTAGACGATCACATTTTCCACTAAAACAAAACAATAGCTGGTCTCTCCACTTCTATATTCACCAGGATTTCATTAGCAGGGCCCTACAGAATTGTAAACTTGGCAACAATTGGACATCAAATGAAATTAGCATGCAAAATGCATAAACATTCCTAAACTCTTCTGCAGATTTCACACTGCTATGCACTGTGCAACTGTGTTGGAATCTACAGAAGCGTTTATGTGTGTAATAATTATTCAAACAGGCTGCAGATGGTCACTCTACCTGCGTTTCATACAGGTAAATGAAACATGAGGTCAGGGAAGGTGCAGTCCAGAGGTGCCAATCCAGATTTGACTGGAACGCATAAATTCAGATTAAAAGTGTGAACAGGAATGGCAGCCCTTATTGCCCAATGGCAGCTTGAGTCTCTGTAATGCCCTAGGTAGATCAAGTACCTTTTATATGAAGCTTTTTCACCAGGCTATATCACTTCGTCTCACTGTCTTTCAGACAACCAGCAGCCGTACGGTAACGAGGCACCGTAAAGTGGTCCGGTGCACCGTTGAGTCCTTACAGTGAAGTCTATTACAGTGGATGTCTAACGCTCCATTTGCATCCTAATAAAGCATCTTCGAGTTCAAGACATCCATTTTTCTTACAGCCCACCTGTTCCTTTGGCACAACACTTGGCAAAACTCCACAAAAGTATATCTCCATTTACACTACGTGGGCATGTGCGCTCTGTATGGAAACCCTTGTTGGGATTTATTCGGACCACCTACACGGGTTCTAATCATTCAGACCCCAAACTCTAAAGAAACTTAAAGAAACTATCAATGCTTGATAGTTTGGAGCGCGATTATCGCAGACAATCGCGCTCCATTTACACAAATGGGCCGGAGGTACTCCTCTTGATTACACTCACATTAGTCGATGCAAATGTGGCAGTTCATATGGTGAAAGTTTACATGATTTGTCTAACCCATGAGAGCTCTTTGCATGTGGATTTTCAGTAATAAGAATAGAGACTATGGTAACTTGGTCTTATAGAAGCAATGAGCTTTCTAAAGGCCTATTCACACCGAGTGCATTTTAAACTGAAAGCATTTTTTTTATTTATTTCTTCAGACTGCAAAGAAAACTAACTGATCAATGACACAGGCATTTTTTGTTTCCTGAGCCACTGCTGCAACTGCACAGTTTAGCACATTGGTGACGCTTAAGCCATTTAGTTAACCGGTGTAATGGCATTAGACATAGGAATAATGTCATCTTTGTACACCCCTTTTTGAACACAAAAATACCGTACTACTTCATGAACCCTTTGTACTACAGGCATAAACCCAGTTTCATTTGAAAGTCCACTAATAAAATATGTGCATATATAATAAATGTGCATAAATATAAAACCACAGGACAGATAAGGGAACTGTGAAAAAGTGCTGCTTTAGTCGCCTCATGAACTATATGAAGATTTCAGAAGCAAAAGACTAAGTCCATCTGACAGTTTTCTTTAAAATGAGAGATTTAGCGGGTTTGAAGTGAAAGAATTTGATGAACATATACCATGTGTGGACAGCATTCATGCAGTATTGTAATCTCATTTTTGACTGATGTGGCTTTTAGAGGCTTTTGCAATGGATGTCTATATATTTTCCCTAAAAAATCTGCAATTAATTACTATTTTGCCCATACTTTATCAACTTAAATTCCAAAGCTTCAGATTCATGAGGCTGTATTCTCTTTTAAAACTACTTCAGCAATGTTCTAATATTTTACCACAAATTTTTTTTCTTCTCTCATTCGGTGTGAATAGGCCTTAGACTCAAAGGAAAATGCAATCTTGAACATTTTGTGCTAACATTAATATAGAGGACTTCTAGCACCTTTTGTCTATTTAAAAGTACAAAGAACTTTTAATCGTGCATTTCTCATTGATAAAAAGACTCTTAAGGCAAAACATGTCTTGTTTCAATCACTATAAATACACATTAGCATTGATAAATCTATGAAAAATCTGAGAAAATACCATGGTACTAAGTTTTGTTTAGAGTTAATTTAGGGTCTTGGGTAATTTGACAAGCGAACCTATAATTTCAAACCTAAAAAGTGCATAAAATGCAGTCATACCCCTATATCCCCTCTCGCTCTAAATATATATTTATATATTAAAAATATTCCACAGTCTATTTTATAACTGGGAGTTTATAATCGTAAACCCAGAGAGGTTAAGTGTAAAAGTGCAAATGGTGGGGTCGGTGTGAGGGGTGCAGCGTTAGAGCTGTGAGACTTTCCTAGGAATGGGTCGGGGTCTGGGAAACTGGTCGGGTCGACGTGGTTCAGTATCTTGTCTTCGAATCTGGTGCGGTTTGGGCGGAATGGGCGGCGCATCAATGCTTGGAGGAATCGACAAGCTCGGTGGAAGCGGGACCTGTCTGCGGGGGTTGTTCCGCTCGTGTATGCTGTAAGGAGGCGGAGTCTTGTTCTCCCGACGAATGAGCTCGTCTGAGCCGCTGGAGGCGGAGTTTGGGAGGGCGTGGTCAGTGGATGTGTTCTCAGTTCCGGAGGCCTCAGAGACGCTACAGCGACTGAGAGACGAGATGCCGCTGCTGTAGCTTCCAGAAAGCACCGGAGAATTTGACACCAACCCTGTAGTTTGGCACTCTGTGGGCGAAGGGGTGAACGGAGGCGCAGAGGTCTACAAATACAAGACATATACAGATCAAAAGAGAAAACATGAAGCTCTGGGCCACAATGCAGTTAGCAAAAATAGCAGGAAATTCTTAATAAAGAAACCATCAGCTACAACAGAAGCAACAGTCCTGCCTCACAGAGCAAATCTGTACACTGGAAGGCCAAAGCGCAATATTCTGCAATTTTGGCTCTATTATTTTGAGGCAATACTGTCTCTTTTCATTACGAAACTAATTTCAAAGCAATTAAACCTGCAACTAAGACTGCAGCTGTTTCTAGGACTTCATTTCCCTGAATAAAGCATATTTAGTCTGATTGCACTCTGGAGAGAACTTCAAACACAACATTTCCGCTAAGCTAACTCAGTTGTGCAGCTGAGAATGGTGCACCTCAGTAACAGTGAGTTAACATGTATGTGGATGTCATATATGCTCATTTCCCAAACAGAATAGAATTTTAATTTTGTACATTTATCAGTTAGCCGCCATGGTCATGAGTAATCAGCAATTTTAAAGCAAATTTATAATTCTACTATTATCAGATATTTTACATATTTCACATTAGTTTTTTCACATACAAAATGTAATCTTGATGAATTTTTCGGAAATTTCAGACTACTGGATAACATAAAATATTCTGGACCAGCATGGTTTTGCCAGATGTAACTGACTGTGGAATCTATATTCATGTGTGTGAGCCTGGTCATGCTTGTGTGTGATATGTCACATGGTATAGCTTCAGGCATAAGACTATTTCTGGGGCAAACAACCGTGTACAGGTGGTCACGCACGTTAGGCTTCAGCTTTCTAACCCGCTGACTGCACTTCAGGAAATTAGTGCCGAGATCCTCTCCCAGCCGAAACTCACTCTCTCTGCTTGACAAATTTCAGCATTTCTGATTTCAGGAAGGAGTAATGATTTGATTTCTACGCAGTCTTTAAATTCAATTCAATTCAATTCACATTTATTTGTATAGCGCTTTTCACGATACATATTTCAAAGCAGCTTTACAGAGAATGCATGTCAACATCACAATTTAAAGAATGCAGTTAGCAAATAATGTAATAATTTAGGCAATTAATTTACAATCACTGTATGGAAATGGAAACAGAAAGAGTTTGGATTAAAGAGTTTTATAAGATGATTAGAACGCATGTGCTTTGCTGAATACCAGGTGACAAATCGATATGTGGCATGAGACAAGAATTCAAGGAAGTGGTAGGGGAATGCAATTGTCAACACAAGATGGGGTGAATGAGGCGGCGCTGAGTAGGAGTTTCTAAGAAGCCATTAGAGCGGTGCTCAGCTTTAAGGGCCGTTACTCTGAATGAGGAGAATGTGCTTTTATTTAAAACCTGAATACATTCACTGCAACGTGAAAGAAAAATGGCATAAAGGTACATTGATAACTGCAGCTCCAACCTTTTTGGAGGTCTGTGACCGTTCTTTGACTATTATACCCTTTGAAAGAAAAATACTGTGGTTTTTTGATACTCTACAATATGGATACCTGCATTTTCAGTAAAGCTCAGTAAAGGGTGAAGAGTTCAATTTATCTAGGCTGGACATCACTTTTTGGCCACTACTGTACGGTACATACTACTGTTTAAAATGACTTTCTTTGAATTAATGGTTTATATGCATTGTATATGCAATGCATGGTAAAATTTATTGATATTGTACATAAGTACAGTGTTGGACCCAAGAATAATGATACAGGGAGATAAAACATGGGCGAAAATAACGTTTTTCTTTAAAACAAATGAAATAAACAAATGAATAAATTTCAGTTAAAAACAGAAATATTTTGAAATATTACAATTTAACATCTGTTTTCTGTCTCATATCATCCTTCAAAAAATATTCTAATATACTGATTTGGAGCTTGAAAACACTTTCAACATTATAAAACAGTATTTTTCTGGAAACTGATACTTTTTTTTCAGGATTCTTTGATAAATAGAAAGTTCAAAAGAATGGTATTCATTTGAAAAATAAATATTTTGTAACATTATAAATGTCTTTACTGTCACTTACATCAATTTAATGAGCCCTTGCTGAACATTAGAATTAATTACTGACCCCTAACTTATGAATTGTAGTGTAAATGTGATGCTTTCCACGTTATAGAGTTCTTACCACCATTATCTGATATACACAATGTTGCAGTAAAATGATTGTGCCACCATTTTAGATGGAAAAGTTTTAGATTGATTAGTGGATTCTGCACCGAATCACTGCCATGCCAACTGAACTGCTCAGGACTGGAATGAACACACAAACAGTGTCCCTCTGTCTAATCATGGGCCCAGTTGGATTGACTAGAGCCTGACCCAGTTTAGACATCCTGGATTGAGTCCCGAGACAATACAGTAAACACTGTACATCAAAGGTCACTTCACACAACACCCTAGACAACAAGAAAAGGTCATACCTTCTGAGGCGAGCGTGATGTCATCACAGGGGACTGTGATCGTGTAGTCTTGGCAGGAGATCCTATTAAAAGGACACAAAAAGTCAATCTACTTCACTTGATACAAGAGCTTGGGACAGTAAACATGGTCACGGCCGTCTATTAATCAGGGAAAACGCTTTGCCAAGGTCGTCTAATGCAAAACAGTTTAACCATTCGGTACCAGTTCTTTTCCAGGACAACACCCTCAATTAGAGTCCACTGATGTAGGCACTTAAAAGGGTCACTTCATACGTTTTTATTATGTAATTTGTTCTCTAACGAACCATACAACCAAAACATCAGCCAAACAGAAAAACTTAACGGCCAGCGGCGATATTTAATGCCAAATATCGGCCGATATATCAGTAGACCCCTAATACTGTATATTCTGTGTGTGTGTGTATAATAAAAATAGTAAACATTATTAATTTAATAAATATACTAGTTATTACGGAAGAGGATTAGGGCCAATAATAATAAAAAAATAAAACCATCTCGAAATTAAAGTTGTTAAATTTTGAGAAAAAACTCGTTAAATTTCGAGAAAAAAGTCGAGATAAAATGTTGAGAATAAAGTCATTAAATTACAAGAAAAAAAGTCGTTAATTTACGAGAACAAATTTGTGAAATTATGAGAAAAATGGCGTTAAATTTCAAGAAAAAAGTCGAGATAAAATGTTGAGAATAAACTCATTAAATGATGAGAAAAAAGTCGTTAAATTACGAGAACAAATTCGTTAAATTACTCATAATTTAATGAATTTGTTCTTGTAATTTAATGACTTTTTTCTCGTAATTTAATGACTTTATTCTCAACATTTTATCTCGACTTTTTTCTCGTAATTTAACGAGTTTATTCTCAACATTTTATCTCGACTTTTTTTCTTGAAATTTAACGAGTTTTTTCTCGTAATTTAATGAGTTTATTCTCAACAATTTATTTAGACTTTTTTCTCGAAATTTAACAACTTTAATCTCGAGATGGTTTTATTTTTTTATTATTGCTTGGCCCTAATCCTCTTCCGTAAGTTATACATATTGTACTGACAACTACTTAATAAAAAAGTTTATATTAAAATTAATAAAATATAAAAAATATATAAATAAATAAATATGAAAAAAATGAAATTAAAGTAAGACAAAGCTGAAGAGAAAATGCAGACCAACATCTAAAAAGTAATGAAGCAGCAAGGGTGCGGATTGAGGTTTAAAGACACATCATGCAGTTTGAAGACAGAAATGCTGCGAGAAAGCTATGATTATAAACAAAAGAGTGTGTGAGAAGGATCCCGCTGTTACTTTTCTCATCACATATATACCAAGATTATCTTGAAATGATGCGTCTGACCGGTAGCCCTCATGATACAGGGTGATGTCGAAATTAAGACGAGCAAGAAACCAGGAGACTTTAGAGCAGAAGAGTGGAAGATCTGAGAGTTAAAAGGCTCTGGAAACATCTATGTCAGTCTATAGGATCGGTCGAAGCAGATTTCTTTCTTTACCTGTGTATGGTGGTCTAGGAGGAACAGGGGGGCCCTTTCCATTAAAATCAGAGGGCGGCATGTCTAGACTCCAGCTACTAGGTGCAGGCTTCACCACTTTCACACACAAAAATGCATTTCAGGTACATTCAAACAACTCAACTCAAAATACAATATGCCCAGTAGCACTGTATGACTGGCAATAGCAAATAGCAAATCAGGGTTTGGCCGGACTAGGGTGTAAAAAGATGGACTATAATCTCCCACTTTAACCTCCTGTCTCAACAACAGGAAACATATCAAGTGAGAAAAGAAATTTAACGGATATTCAACAGCTTTAACAGCAGACTTCAACAGCTACCAATGGGCTGAAGGTCCAAATTGCAGTTTCAATGCAGCTTCAAAGTTCTACACAATCCTAGATGAGGAATAAGGGTCTTCTCTAACCACTCAATTCATATGGATTAATTTTCCGATCTCTTTATGAACGTTTTAAAGCATCAAAGTTGCAATTGCTTAGGCTTACTATAGAAGCTACTATACAAATCTCTTAGATTTCATCAAAAAGATCTTCATTTGTATTCCGAAGATGAACGAAAGTCTTACGGGTTTGAAACAACATGAGGGTGAGTAAATAACGGACCTAACTAAACCAAATAAAGTTTCAATTATGAAAAAATAAAGTCTTAATTGCGAGCAAAAGTTTCAATTGTGAGAAATAAAGTTTCAATTGAGGAAAAATCTAGCGAAACAATGAGTCATTTTCTAGAAAAAAATAAATGCTTGTCTTGTCAATGCACTACGCATTACGTAATCACGTTGGAAAGGTCACGCATGACATAGGCGTAAGTACCGAAAGACTAATTCAGACACCCTTTACAAAAAAAAGTAAAAACGATTTCGGATGATTTTGAAGTTGGAGGAGAAACTGAGTTTTTCGCCCTACCGCGGTGCTTCCGCCTGCGTGACGCACGTCCTTTCCAGCGTCATTATGTAATGTGTGGCACATCGCAGAGCTAGTGCAGGATGAGCATTTGTGGTTAAAAAGTATCATTTTTTTAAAATTTTATTTAATTTTAATTTTTTTTTTTGGGGGGGGGGGAATGGCTGATTGTTTCACTAGACAAGACCCTTATTCCTTGTCTGGGATCGTGTAGAGCCATTTGAAGCTGCACTGAAACTGTAATTTGGACCTTCAACCCATTGGTGGCCGTTAAAGTCCACTATATGGAGAAAAAAATGAATGTTTTCCAATGTTTTCTTTTCAACCGAAGAAAGAAAAACAAACATCTTGGATGACAAGAGGATGAGTAAATTATCAGGAAATTTTAATTCTGAAGTGAACTAATCCTTTAATATTGTAATACATTTTACTGGGCATTTTTTGGGATGAGCAAGTCCTCTCAAATAAAGCAGTAACATCAAAATACACCATGTATTGTATGTATATATATATATATATATATATATATATATATATATATATGTGTGTATATATATATATATATGTGTGTATATATATATATATATATATATATATATATATATATATATATATATATATATATATATACACATACATACATACATACATACATATATATATATATATATATATATATATATATATATATATATATATATATATACACATACATATATACATATATATACATATATATATATATATATATATATATATATATATATATATATATATATATACACACACATATATATATATACACATATATATATATATATATATATACATACATACATACATACATATATATATATATATACATACATACATACATACATACATATATATATATATATATATATATATATATATATATATATATATACACACACACACATACACAGTACAGTCCAAAAGTTTGGAACCACTAAGATTTTTAATGTTTTTAAAAGAAGTTTCGTCTGCTCACCAAGGCTACATTTATTTAAAAATACAGTAAAAAAACAGTAGTATTGTGAAATATTATTACAATTTAAAATAACTGTGTACTATTTAAATATATTTGACAAAGTAATTTATTCCTGTGATGCAAAGCTGAATTTTCAGCATCGTTACTCCAGTCTTCAGTGTCACATGATCCTTCAGAAATCATTCTAATATGCTGATTTGCTGCTCAATAAACATTTATGATTATTTTCAATGTTGAAAACAGTTGTGTACTTTTTTTTTCAGGATTCCTTGATGAATAGAAAGTTCAAAAGAACAGCATTTATCTGAAATACAAAGCTTCTGTAGCATTATACACTACCGTTCAAAAGTTTGGGGTCAGTAAGAATTTTTATTTTTATTTTTTTGAAAAGAAATTAAAGAAATGAATACTTTTATTCAGCAAGGATGCATTAAATCAATCAAAAGTGGCAGTAAAGACATTTATAACGTTACAAAAAATTAGATTTCAGATAAACACTGTTCTTTTGAACTTTCCATTCATCAAATAATCCTGAAAAAAAATATTGTACACAAATATTTTGTACAATTGTACACATTAAATGTTTCTTGAGCAGCAGATCAGCATATTAGAATGATTTCTGAAGGATCATGTGACACTGAAGACTGGAGTAATGATGCTGAAAATTCAGCTTTGCCATCACAGGAATAAATTACTTTGTGAAATATATTCAAATAGAAAATAAAGTTATTTTAAATTGTAATAATATTTCACAATATTACTGTTTTTTACTGTATTTTTAATTAAATAAATGTAGCCTTGGTGAGCAGACGAAACTTTTAAAAACATTAAAAAAACTTAGTGGTTCCAAACTTTTGGACTGTACTGTATATAATAGACACAAATCACATGAAGGAAAAACAAAGTTGCTAATGTCTTTGCAAGTTAATGTACCCACTACCAGTTAACCGTAGATTTAAATAACTTGAATGAACAGATGAAATAAAAAGATGAAATCTCAACATCTTCCTGTCAATAAGAATATCCGTAAGTCTGTTCATGAACCTCTTTGATGGTTCAGTCACAGCTGTCACAACACACAGGAGTGTCGAGCTGTCGGCTAGCATCAGATCTAGCGCGCTGACCGCAAGACCCCCGTCATTTCAGACCACCCTCTTCACAGCGGGACGACAGACTGAAGTTTCATACGCTCACATGCACATGCTCACCTTTGTCGGGGGTAGAGATGTTGGGGTCACTGCGAGGCATGGAGGCATCGCCCGCTGGGTGTGGGACCGGCCTCTGTGAAAGAATCACGTCACATGATACATGAATGTGGTTGTGATTTCAGTAGAGAGAATGTTCAGTGATTACTGAAGGTTACTAAAGGTTTACTATAGGGTATAGCTTTACAACAAAAATATGCTTTCTTTTCTACATAAATGATCATAAATGACGCGTACACACACACCTATACACATATTTATATGTGAATAAAAGCCTAAATTAAATCTGTTCATCATATAAAGTGATCGAGTCTCTTCAGAAAATTCGGACTAAACCACTCAATTCATATGGATTAATTTTCCGATCTCTTTATGAACTTTTTGAAGCATCAAAGTTGCAATTGCTTAGGCTTACTATAGAAGCTACTATACAAAAAGCTCTTAGATTTCATCAAAAAAGATCTTCATTTGTGTTCCGAAGATGAACGAAAGTCTTACGGGTTTGAAACGACATGAGGGTGAGTAAATAACGGACCTAACTAACCCTTTAAGTCTCAAATGCGACAAATAAAGTTTCAATTGTGAAAAAATAAAGTCTTAATTGCGAGCAAAAGTTTCAATTGAGGAAAAACAAAGTTCAAATTGCAAGAAAAAAAGTCTCAGCGGCAAGAAATAAAGTCTCAATTGCGATAAACAGTTTAAATTACGAGAAATAAAGTCCTAAATCTGCTGATTCCTTGAAAGAAAATTGTGAAGAACAGATGAAATTAGCTGATGATGTTGCTCAATATTCTACATAGATATTTTATATTTATTGTAAACACAAATCTTACAATCTTACAGAGAAAGGTAAGAGAAGTAAACCCATCAATACACATCAACCGAAGTCAGTTTGAATGTTTGGCATCTGAAGAATATTAAAAACACAGATATGATAATCATCTTCATACCTGTGTGGGATCCAGGGGGTTTGGATATATGGCGCTGCAGGGTCTCTCTCTCGGTGAGAGGCAATTCTCTCGGGAATGCTTGTGTTTATCTGACAACTGTGGAGAACCTGTGAAGGGTGAGGAGGTGTAAGCAAGGGTGTGATTTCAGTAACAAACCAACATGAATGCTCAAATATGTGCCCACCCACACACACACACAGATAAAAAAGACATAGATCTTGCTCTCATTTCTTTGCTAACCAGCCAGCACATGAAATAAAGGCTCCCCCTCATCTCTCCCTCCTGCTAGGGTGAAAATTGTGCCGTTGGGGTGACAGACGTCTATTTCACAGGGAGAGATGGACTACCAGGCGTGGGGAGCAGCCTGAACCTGCTCAGAACACTAACGTCCTCCTCCAGCACAGGACAGAAGGCCACGGCTTCCTTATGATAGCCATCATCAGTCTAGAGTTCTTCAAGCAGCATTTTATGCCATCTGTAATTCTACAGAAGCGCTTCCTGTCTGCCGCTGCTTTATGGGGGTCTCTATGGGAGGCAGAAAGGGCTGCCAAGGGGAGACTATAAGATTACATAAATGTCTCCATACATATTCCCATTTTTATGACCTGTGTCTGCAAGTAAACACATGCTGGATGGAGAGAGATAAGAGGACGAGGAAGAGCAGAGAAGAGAGACAAACAGAGGGGAGAGTTCTGCTATATATCAGGAAACCGGCTTTCTGTAACCCACAGTAAAAAAGCATTAAATGGGCCATAAACTTCACTTCTGTAGCATTGTATTTTTAACTCCGAAATCTGTTTATTACGGACACCTGTTTTTGAATCAGAGCAAAAAATTAAAAAGGTGACTGTAAGAAAAAGCTTAAAATAAGAAAGAGTCAAGGTGCAATTACAGCAAATAAAAATACATTTCTAACAGTTTTTTTCTCAAATACCCGTGAAAAAAAAATCATACGTCATTAAGTCAGATTTATAACAAAGTCGCAAATGTGAGATGTCGCATTGTGAAATATGAAGACTCGACAAACATAATTACAAGAAACAATAGCTAGAAATGAAGACTTAAATAAAAGACATGAAGTTGCAATTACCAGAAAAAAGAGATGCAATAGTCACAAATACAATGTCGCAATGACCCTGTTATGAGAAAAACGTAAGTCTCAGGCAGGGGCGTTTCCTCCGAGTAGGCAAGGGAGGCAGTGCCTCCTCAAAAAAATGAGAAAATAATCCATATTACATATAAAACAACACAAATATTACAAATTATGACATTAAAAAGAGAGCAAGTCACACGTATTTCTTAAGGAACACTGCCCAACAGCGACACCCGCAGGTGAAGTTACACAGAGGAGTCATGCCTCCCTTTCCTCTCATAGGAAACCATATAAAATCATCAGACCCCCGGCGTGCGGTGGGTTTTGTGGGGGGTAATTGAGAATGAATGGGGGAAAGTCACGTGAGAGGAGGCAATGTCTCCATCGCGCTATCATTGGATGTAATTGGTTATGATTGGATATGATTGGTTTGTGTGATAAATCCCGCCTCTCGTTGACGTGCACGCTCCGTGCATCAGTTTGACTGAAATGATGGTGTCAATCGGAAGACTAATTGAAAAGTAAGTAAACAGATCACAGTTAGATATCACTGCTTTGTCACGTCAAAATCAAACTTGAAATGGACTGAAAACATGATGACTGCGGGGGTTAAAATTAAAAATACAATTCGTGTCTGTGACAGACGGTGTTTACGGAGCATGACTGATGATCCAAAATATCCTAGGTTGACAATTAAAGAAAAAACGCAATACACAAATAAAATATATTGTTTAAATTATTATTGCCTTTAGTTATTATTTTGGAATGAATGTAGAAATGCTTAAAACACTAACTTGAGATTGACTTGGTTTTGATAAATAGAGCATTACATTGTTAATGTAAAATTACAAAATAGAATTGTATTTGGTTTCTTTTTTTTCTTTTTTTGATGTACTGTAATGTTCATTTAACAAGGAAGATGTGTCAACTTTAAGAGTAATGCACATTAATTTACATTGATTCATAAAAAAAATGTGCCTCCTCATTTCAGAATACCACTGCACGCCACTGGTCTCAGGGTACGTTTACACAACAACAACGTACTAAAAATGGAGAAAAAAATAAAATAAAATTGACAAAATAATTCCCAATCACAAGAATCCACAAAAAAACGCTGTATTATGCATGCCAGGCCAGTAGTTGCCGATGTCACTTAAAGAAACATCATGCGCCTGTGCAAATATACATTCTTTTACAGAGTGAATACAAACAATCAAGATGGTGAAAGCACTGAGCAATATTGTCTGGGCGGACGATGAGTGTTAATAAAATCAGTATCTTGAGCACAGTCCTGTAGTCCGTCATTGTTGTTTTGGTTGTCAAGTACTCGCGCATGGCTATAGACTGAACGCGTAACGTGCATGTGTATGGTGTCACATTTTTCTAGTTTACACTGAGACTATAATGGCATCGTTTTAAAAAATGTGCACTTTGAAACCCCTTTTCAAATGTTTGCATTTTCAGGCCCCCATAATGCTGTTGTAGTGTCAATAAATGACTAAAACGCCATTGCCAGAAAAAAAGTTGCAATGTAAAGAAATTCAAAATTGTTATATAAAGTCACCAATGTGAGATGCATCACACTGTGAAAGACTCAATTCCCAGAAATCGTCTTAGTTACCAGGAAAAAAGGTCGGGAAACACTTCTTTACAGTGTCCTTGTTAAAGTTATTAATATAAATAATGCATAGTTACATGCAAATAACCCTAAACCACACCCTAATCCTAACCCTATAGTAAGTACATGTTTAATTATTATTACTCAGTGCTTAAAATGTATAAATGCACTGCAACACAGACACCTTAAAATGAAGTAAAAATACAATTCGCAATTATAAGAAGTGAAGTCCAAATAGTCGAAAATAAGAAATAAAGTTTAAATTGTGATAAAGTTGCAAATGTGAGATCACAGTCAAATATGAAGACTCAATTATTAGAAATATACTCACAATTATGAGAAAAAATGTCCAATTTGTAATATAACATTGCAAAGGGAGATATGTTGCATTGTGAAATATAAAGGGAAAAAGTCCTCATTGCGAAAAATATAGACGCAATCCATAATGATAAATAAAGTCCAAATTGCGATATAAAGTATCACATTGTGAGTTGTTTATAAATGTTACTAAGGCATCTTGCATCAAACAATTTTGTTTTACATTTACCCCGTCTAACCCTGTCAAAAATTGCTTGATGCAATTATGAAAATGAAGAAAATGCTTGGTCAGTGCATTGCAAGCACACAGTGCCTTGTACATATTTAACATGTGTTCTTGTGTTACTGTGCCGCATCAAAACCTCAGCAGCCTTGAGCTCTATGCCCACATCAAGCTTTTATTTTAAAAGAGCAAAAGGTTTGGAATAGCTGCTCTGAGAGAGAACAGACTCTTCTCACCTCTGGCACTGGACGGAGCTGAGCTGGTCACGTTGGGAGAGGCCGAGTGATTGGAACTGAGACTTGAGGTAGACGGACTTGGCTGAAAAGAGAAGAAACTGTGAGAAACATACAAAAGAGCTCACAGTTTTCTGTACTTTGTTGATGGTCTATAATATTAACAGGTTATAGAACAATCATTCGGTCTGGGATAAAATGATCTGTGCTTCCAGTTTATAATTCACACCTACAAATCCGATTCTCCCAGTGAGAAAAAAGGCATAGCGAGACAGGAAGGATTAAGTGGGATCTGAGAGGGACAGATGAAAACAGAAAGAGGGCAATTATGGAAAAAAAAAGAAG
Organism: Megalobrama amblycephala; assembly: GCF_018812025.1. NCBI lineage: Eukaryota > Metazoa > Chordata > Actinopteri > Cypriniformes > Xenocyprididae > Megalobrama > Megalobrama amblycephala. Next base: position 3,957,748 of record NC_063057.1, on the reverse strand, counting down.
CAGCCAAAAAGAACAAGAAAAAAAGAGGGAGATTAAGAGGAAATATGAAAGGCAGCGAGAGAGAATAGAGGGTGTGTGTATGAGAGTAGTTTTCCAGTGGCGGCCCTGTGCACTCACCTGCATGTTGAAGACTTCATCCGAGCTCTCCGATTGGCCCGTGATGTTGCTCACTTCATTGGACGCCTGCGATGACAGCGAGGATGAAGAGTAGCGGTTGACTGCTGGGTAGCTGAGGGGACTGAATAACATACAATAAAAACACAATAAGAATGACTTTATAACTAGTATAAAATTCTGATGAAAATTAGTGTAGAATTTACTAGAAGATTAGTAAGGTTTCTAATTATGACAGCATAGAAAGATATTAGTCATCAATGAGCCAATATTCTGACATTATCGACATTTGCCAATAATCATGATTGATTGATTCAAAATCAACTCCTGTACACTCAAAAAAATTATTCTAGCTGTTTGCTCAGTTTATTTAAATAAATTTTTTTTTTTTTTTTTTTTATGTGATTGTCATTTTCACTCAATTTAATTAAGTTAAATGAAATGAAATTTGTAAATGTTAACTTAAACCATTTGTGTTGGGACTACATGAATCATTTCTGTTGCATTGACTGAAACTGGGCAGTGGATTTCTAGTTCCCAGCATGCTCTGCATAGGGATAGATCAGGAGAGTAAATGTTGAAATGTTTAATGTTCAGTTATGCTGGACATTTAAAAGAGTTATGTTAAAATTTTTGTGGTTTACCACTATGCTGAAGAGTAAAGCGTGTTGTTAGGTTGTGGGTGGCGACATTAAACTGTCATGTTCATACTACAAGACTATAATAAATCAGTCCAAAATAATTATTTTTTGTTGGAAAAATATAAATCAATTTCATGGAAACGTTGTCTTTAATTTAATTAAGTTCACTCAAATTATTTTTCTGACACAAGAAACTAAATTGATTAAGTTTGTTCAGCAAACTGTTTGTTTAATTGATGTATGAACCTAACTTTATTGTGTGGAAAAGTTTTCAATTAAATTCCATTATGTTCAATGAACAAACCATTTCTTAAAGATTTTACCAATGAATTTTATGTAAAAGTAGACTGGGTAAACCCAACCTGATCTGCCAGCGTTTTGATTTCGCCCGGCAACTCAGTCTGGAAACCCGTACATTCATTTCTACTGCTTCTGTTACACTTTTGCGGGAACCAATCACAGACTGGCTTATCCACCTTGCTCGCTATTGGCGGGTATAACACGATGACGATAGAGAAGCGACAGCAAGCACGACCGTCAATCCAATTCCTTTTAACCTCTCGACGATGCTGAATGACTTCTTTAGTTTAGCAAACAAATCACTCGAGTGGGTGTAAATACCACTCACTTTCATGTTTTTTTTGCACAACCTGCAAAAATCGCTCGATGCCATTGCTGCTTCTGCAAACCGCTGATCAATGCTACAAACTAAACCTGTCTGGAGTTTTCGCGTCACTCTGCAAAGTACGTCACCTGGATCGTTGATCTGATTGGTTGAAGGACTATCCAATTGCGTGAATAATGCTCGTTGATCACGCCTCTTGTGCAGTAGGAAATACATAGCAAACTCCCCAGACCAATGTTCAATTTTAAATTGAGCTTGGTCTGGTGATAGCCAGACAAATGTAAAAGGTTTCCTTTCAAAATTGTTTTCTTGGTCTCATCATTATAATAAATGTTTCATATAAATATTATATTTAGGAATAAGAGTAGCCAAAAAATCTAAAATTGTTTATTATTGTTTTTAAATTGGCTTTTTGACAATTATATCATAATTATACAACAAAATATAATAAAATAAAAACATATTCATTATCAGTATTTCATTCATCCAGTATCACTACTGGTACTACTAACTAATAACTAATGAAATGCACCTACATGTCAACTAACTCTCATTTGGGTATTAGTAGCATATTAGGAGACTGTTAGGGTTCAGGTTAGTAATTTAAGTTGACATGTATTTGCAAAGTTACTTCTAGTCAGTATAATGTCTGTTGGCAGACCATCACAATAAAGTGTTAGCAGATATTAAGCAGACAGTCTACCAATACTAATTAGTTAGTTAACATGTAGGTGCAATGTTAATTATAGTCAAAAGGGGGCCATCAAAATAAAGTGTTACCCCGAAAAGAGTTTCTCACCTGCGGCGTGACACCACACGCGCTCCTCCCTCTGGATTCATTATATTGGGCGCTGAGTTTCTTCCGGCTCGAGGGCTTCCGTTGGTGAAGTGGATTGGGCTGGCTCGCACATAGGCCGGAAATTCCTTCAGGGCATGGGAAAGCGAGAAAGATGAGCGCACAAGGAACGGATTGGGAACCCGACTGTAGCAACTCTGATATGTACCTGTATGCCGAGGCTGGATTTCATGAGATGAAACTGATCCACCAGTTTCTTGTGCAGGGGTCGCATGTCTTGAGGTACAAACTTCTCATGCACAGTCAAACCAAACTCCAGTATGTGAGCCTGAAGGAGAAACGATGAGTCTTTAAAGACAGTGGTACTCATAATGTAAGTTGATGCATATAAATAGAATATTAAGTGCTAAATAATGTAGGGAGGAGACTTGATTTTACCTATTATTGATTCATATTTTTTCCTGCCCACTTGGGCTTGATTACATCAGCAAAAGTCGCTACATTTTGATTGAAAATTATAGATAAAAAAAAAAATGTTTTTAATCTCTTACTGACAAATCAAGATCAATAAGATGAAAGCAGCAAACAGCATCCATTTATCTTACATTGTCTTTAAAACAGCTTGCTTCATAATTAAATGATCAGCAAAATATTTTTCCCCTTTCAGTCTTTAAAAGTTCACTTTCATGCTTGTATCTGGCTTATATCCATGGTTACTGTCTAGACATCAGCATCATGTGCTCAGCTCTGGAGAGTTTCTGGTTACTAAGCAGCACGAGCATGAAGGGAAGAAGTGAGACCTACAGAAACCGAGCTCGTTCGTAACGGCTAAATCCCAAAATCAGTGGAGAAACAGACATAAATGATGACCATATAACATCATAAATGTGTGTGAAATCTGGTGTAGATTAGATTTGGTTTCTAGAGACGAACCTGCTCAAACATGAGCTCTCGGAGACGACCAATTTTGTCTCCATCTTCGGGGTGATTCATGATGTAGTCCTTCACGAAGAACGCCTGTGAGAAACACAAAATTGCGCTGTTTAACCACAATACATTGTCTCTCGCCAGCCTCCGCACATTTTTGGTGCGAGTTACAATTACCTTGACGTCCTCAGCAAACAATATCATGCATAGTTTCACAGATTAGTCAAATCATAACTTGATTCACTTTCTGTTTTTCAGTTATATAAGGAATGAAACGCTGCAGCCAAAATAAGTGCAAAAATATGAGCTTAATAAAAACATGCATGTCCTCAGAACTTCTAAGGAAAAGGGGGAAGGAGAGAGAGCAGACGGTGTATCTGTATCCGATCTGTTTCAAGGACGATGGGCTGGTATCTCCAAAGAGACAGTAGGAGTGCAGAAGCTTCAGGAGGGAAACTTTCAGACTTCAAAGATTCCACCATGCAGATTTTTCCATTGCCCTGAACATGACATTTGGCCTCAACGCCAGCAGAATGCCACCAGCAGACACACAATTTAATTGCAGATGCACGCTATGCCTGCCGATCACTGAAGGTGTTCACACTGACAGTGATTTTTAGCGACAAAGCGACCAAAATATTTGAGTCATGGGATCTTTTGAGAAATGTCTGCGAGTGTTTAGGAAGGGAATGAAATTAAATCTTACTAACACAAATTTCGTCGTAAGTATGGTATTTATTTGGATGTTTACATTTGATTCTGAATGAGTTTGATGGTGCTCCGTGGCTAAAGCTAACATTACACACTGTTGGAGAGATTTATAAAGAATGAAGTTGTGTTTATGAATTATACAGACTGCAAGTGTTTAATAATGAAAATAACGACAGTCTTGTCTCCGTGAATACAGTAAGAAACGATGGTAACTTTAACCACATTTAACAGTACATTAGCAACATGCTAACGAAACATTTAGAAAGACAATTTACAAATATCACTAAAAATATCATGTTATCATGGATCATGTCAGTTATTATTGCTCCATCTGCCATTTTTCGCTGTTGTCCTTGCTTGCTTACCTAGTCTGATGATTCAGCTGTGCACAGATCCAGATGTTAATACTGGCTGCCCTTGTGTAATGCCTTGAACATGAGCTGGCATATGCAAATATTGGGGGCGTACATATTAATGATCCCGACTGTTACGTAACAGTCGGTGTTATGTTGAGATTTGCCTGTTTTTCGGAGGTCTTTTAAACAAATGAGATTTACATAAGGAGGAGGAAACAATGGTTTTTGAGACTCACTGTATGTCATTTCCATGTACTGAACTCTTGTTATTCAACTATGCCGAGGTAAATTCAATTTTTAATTCTAGGGCACCTTTAATATACTTTAAAATATAATTTTTTTTTTTTTTTTTTTCTGTAATGCAAAGCTGAATTTTCATCAGCCATTACTCCGGATTTTTGTGTCACATAATCCTTCAGAAATCATTCTAATATGCTGATTTGATACTCAGTTATTATTAAGTTGGAAACAGTTGTGTTGCTTAATATTTTTTGGAAACTGTGATACTTTTTTCAGGATTCATTGATGAATAAATAGTTAAAAAGAACAGCATTTATTCAAAATAGAAATATTTTCTAACAATATAAATCATTACTATCACTTTTTATCAATCAATGAAAAGTGCAGATTTATGCCAAGCGATTGCTAATGAACTCAAAATGATGAATAATTACAATGTCTACTTTATGGCCTTTATATAAAATGTTTTAGACAGTTGTAAGAATCTGAAGGATGAGCCCGCAATTGTGTAGACATTTCAAAATAAGAGTCCAGGTGTATTTCAGGCTTGTTTATAATTAAAAGTCACATGCTAAGTTAGTAAGTTGTCTTAATTTAAGGCCTGTTTTTGTTAATAAACTATACTTTAAAAAATAATTAATTAACCCTGAATTTTTTGTGGCTTCAGTCATAGCTGAGATACTCTTTTAAAGCTGGCAGCATTAACAGTTTACATATCGAAATATATATCGTTATCGATCAATATGGTAAAAAATTATCGAGATTACATTTTTGCCATATCGCCCTAGCCCTAGCTTCCACCAGACTGCCTTCTGTATTTAACTTACAAAAAAGACGTAACTTACGTCGCATCACGGCGTAGGGCGTAGTGTAAGCGTTATAAACTGCGTGAGGCGTTGCACTTTCTTGGTAATTTGAATTTTACGATCTCTTTATGAACTTTTTGAAGTGTCAAAGTTTCAATTGTCTATGGAGGCACAGAAAGCGCTCAGATTTCATCAAAAAGATCTTCATTTGCATTCTGAACATGAACAAAAGTCTTGAGAGTATGGAACGACATGAGGGTGAGTAATTAATGACAGAATTTTCATTTTTGGGTGAACTAACCCTTTAACATCAAGCGCTATGAGAAGATATAATTGTGTCTACCTGCTATGCCAGCAGACAAACACCATTTGAATGTAATGAACAATTACAGGTGTACTTGTGAATTGTTTTTGCGAGAATTTGATGAATGGAATAAACATACCCCTGCCTTACTAAAACAAATCTCTCTCAGCTTCTGAAGATGACGCAGATGTCAAGAAAGTTTGAAAACTGCCAATTAAGAGCCAGATCTTGTAAATGAGAGGAATTTCAGAGTGGAATTTCCTTGAGGGCTGACCTTAAAGTGCAGAAACGCAAGCAAATATTAATGCCAACAGCTGGAACGCTCAATAAACAACTAATTGGAAATGCTGTCATGTTTGCGATCCAAATGCATTAACTGCTGCTCATCCCAGACCTTTCGCCTCAGGACGCTCGACGGAGGGCGTTATCTGAACAGCCTACATGAAAATAATTTAACACTAATGTACTTTCTGGAACATGTACAAACACAAACCTCACCTGTATACAGTCGACTCTCCTCTTTATAGCTGCTCTCCAAGTCTATCAAGGTAAATACTGCAGTGACACTAAAACGAGGTTGCTATGCAACAAGCGTTCATACAATCTGAAAAGATCTGTTGTATTCGCACAGCATATAACTTCTTTGAGATACTATATATTTTTACATGATTTCACAAGGGGAATGATTCTTCTGCTGTTTCTGTAGTTCTTTCGTACAAGCTAAACGTGCGTTAGAAATCCGAACGTATTCCAGAATTCCCTTCGGTCATCTGAAGGCTCTGTGTTCTCTGACAGAGGACACAGAGAGACAACCATGAAAGAGTATGTATACATTTTTAAAATGTGAGGTGATCTTGCATCAGTGGGGACTTGGAATACATATAATATACAGTGAATTAGTGCTATATAACTGAAAAGACAAGAAAACGAACCTCTTGATAGCGAGCGAGACCTCCGTTGACAGCGGCGTCGATGACTCCGTTGAGACACATGGTCAAGGGATTGATGTTCTGCATCTGCCGGGTTTGACACTGCGTAATCAACGTCCGCAACTGCAAGTTCTTGTTCTCGATAACCTCAATAGCATTCTCCAGTGGACTCACCTCCACCTGGGGCCGTCAAGAAACAATGGTTGAAAAAAGCTTTCATGCAATGCTTGGTGAACTTCAGAAGGGCACCAAATTAATTTGTAAGGCTGAAGCTTCTAGCTTTGTTTTTTGTGATTTTTATTGATTTCCTTTTTTAAATCCAATAAACATTATGCAGAACCATTTTTTTTTTCTTTTTGACATACACTACCATTCAAAAGTCCATCAACACCCTCCAAAGCTTGTGCAGTCCTATACCTCTTCATGGTACTTAATACAAGATTGCACACACACACACACAATATAAGCATTCGGTCTGCATTTGCGTACTTGCTAGAGTTTGTCTCTGTCCTTAATGAGTTGAGTGTGAGAATCATACAAAAGGAAGAGTTAAAAGGGAGATCTCCTTACCAGTTCCCTCCTCTCCACTTCAAACCAGCGGGAGATGCCTGGGAGACTCTGTACAAGTGTTAATGTCGTTCTTTCTACCCACAGGCTCTGAAATTCAAAAGCAAATGCTCACTGACACAGTTCAAACTGTCAGAGAAAGTCCAAGAGATCCCATATGGCAAAGCAGCTACAGCATATTCCAATGAATGAGTGACTTTCCTCCTCCTTCAGTATGTATAATACATATCATTTAATCTACACTTCTCAGCAACATAGTCTGCTTATCAAGCCACACTGCTCCACATATTAAATTTCACATTCATAAATTCATTTCCCATCCAGCACAGCCTGAGAATTAACCTGAGCTGGCGCATGTATAACGGAGGAAGCTCTGTAAGAACTTCAGATGCTTGATTGTGATATTCAAAACCACCTCAGTCCAATATAATCGTATCATCTGGATAGCGTCTCAGCCGAAGTTTACCTCTAAATGAGATTTTCAGACATTATTACTGGGCGGTAAGTGGACCGGGGTGGTGAGTACCCCCGGTGTCTCTGAAAATATAATATCTGGCAGGCTAAACAGTTTATTTCAAACACGGCAACCACCGGAGGTCGGGGGAAATCTAACCCCCGCGGTGGATCGAATCCATGCCGAGGCTGTGATTGTCTAGGCTGGATATATTGAGTGAGAGGGGAAGGGAAATGATATTTGGAAGGAGCGGGTCTCTCAGCCCCTAAAACTTTAATTAGCCTCTCTGGACCGAGGCTGTGAATAATGCAGCATGTGAGAGAACACCTGAGCTCTACACACACACAATGGCTGCCAGACGCTAGAAGTGAAGGAATGAATACACAAGAGAGAAGAGGAAGAGTGAAACGCAAGAGATGACGGGGAAAAAAAAAAAAAATGGCATAAAAGACGGAATAGTTCATCCCAGAATGAAAACTCACTCCAGTGACTTTTCTCTACCATCCACGCATTTTGAATGTAATGGTCGTTTTTGCTCATGCATTCAAGCTTGTGGTAAACAGGTGGTAAACTCTCTGATTCAACGATCCACTTGCTGCAGTTAACAGTACACTAGAGGTCTGTTTATCACACAAAGCACTCATATACCTCAAGAACAATTGAAATATAGTCATTTTAATAATTTTCATGGTACTTTTATGGTCATTTCGTATCTTATATTGAAGCATGAAAGCTCCAGCCTTGTAAGCTATTCGTTTGGGATGTACACTCAGGATGTTGGGGTTTCCAGAGACCCCAGACAAAGTGTGATTTTGTAAAATAATAATAATGTAAAACTTTTTTTTTTTTTTTTAACAAATGTAATATCACTAACTTTATTAAAATTTATATAAGTTTAAAAATATTTTTTTTAAATAGGTTTATATAAAAAATAAAAATTCACTTTAAAAAAAGATCCACATTTCTCATTTTAGATAACATGGACAGTGTGCCATGGTTTAATGGAAGTTTGCCTCCATCAACTGGAGAACAAAAACTTTTACAATTAAAATAACATGAAATTTCAACTACAGCCAGAAGATGGCTTCAATGCATTACTCAATGGCTAATTTGCCATTTCCTCATGGATATACATCTTTTCAGAAGTTTTTTTTATTTACATTTATGTTTAGACATTAAAAAATAATTGTGCCATCAGGAATGTGTTGTGGTATCGCCCCTTCATTTTCTGTGTTTTCTACGGAAGAGGATTAGGGCCAAGCAATAATAAAAAAATAAAACCATCTCGAGATTAAAGTTGTTAAATTTCGAGAAAAAAGTCGAGATAAAATGTTTAGAATAAAGTCATAAAGTCATTCTAAGTCATAGAATAAAGAGTCGTTAAATTATGAGAACAAATTCGTAATTTAACAAAATTTAACGACTTTTTTCTCATAATTTAATGAGTTTATTCACATTTTATCTCGACTTTTTTTTTTTTCGAAATTTAACGTCATTTTTCTCATAATTTAACGAATTTGTTCTCGCAATTTAACGACTTTTTTCTCGTAATTTAATGACTTTATTCTCAACATTTTATCTCAACTTTTTTTCTCGAAATTTAACGACTTTCTTCTCATAATTAAATGACTTTATTCTCAACATTTTATCTCAACTTTTTTCTCGAAATTTAACAACTTTAATCTCGAGATGGTTTTATTTTTTTATTATTGCTTGGCCCTAATCCTCTTCCGTAGTTTTCAGCATTGTAACTGATTTTTTTTTTGTTTGTTTGTTTTTGACAAATTATATAACAAAAAGCATTTTTTTTATATATATATTTTTTTTGGCTGATTTAGCTTTTTATTTGACAAATATAAAAAAGGATCAAATTTTTTAATTTAAGTATCAACCACAACTTAAAGTCTCATGCCATTTAGATGAAGGGAACATTTTTTTTATTTTTTATTTCAGACCTCAAATACATTACAAGGGTTCATTGAAACTGCATGGAAAAAAGCAACCAGCACATTCTTCTTCTTCTTCAAAAAAAAGAGAGTCATACAGATTTATAATGATATAAAGGTCAATAAATAATGACAGAACTAAATGATGACAGAATTTCTTGGCAGAACCATTCATTTTAAGACACTGCAGCCACTAACTCACCTTAAACTCATTCTCTTTGTCTTTGGTACCCTTGTGAAACGGCCGGTCGTAACGAAACCTCCAGATGTGGTTGACCTTATAGAAGCTCTTGATGTTGTCAGGGACACCGTCACGTTGCAGGACGTCCTGGCTGTCTGGGATTGGTGTGACAGCATAGATCTGCAGATCTGCATGAAAGTTCGTCAGGGAACGTGCAATGTCATCTGAACACAAACGCATTTGAATAACTTTATATATATTATATATAATGTGTAACTTAAATGAAAATGTTCAATAACAGATTTTGCTGTGGTATCTCTTATTTCACACCCAGTCCAAATGCAGACCACACAGTAGGAAATCCTCCTCCACAAATGTTTAAATACACAAAATCTTTCGCCTTACAGACATGAGGTCTCATCAGCACATAAATATGAATCAAACAGGGCAGACGTCCAGGAAGGCCAATGATTAATCGCCGGCTTGGATAACAAAACGCTGTGCTCATGTAGTTTGACCGGCCCTGTCTGCTCTAATTGTGCTGAAGAGAACGTCACATATTCACTGAGCGCCTGGCCTACAGGTACATGTCTCATCAGTTGAACAAACGCTCTCCTGTGACCCGCTGTCTCCACGCCTGATATGCGCTCTGAGAGGGAGGGGATCGATTTTCATCCACGTGGACGTGTATTTAGAGCGGGCATCTCTGGCCTTGTGCTTGTTATGAAAAACCTTTTTGTAGTAAGGCCACCCACTGTAACTATCGCGCAGAGAAAAGTGGTTTCTGGGTTACTACGCTGCATTTTTAATTTTATAAATTATAAAATGGTTATGGGAGTGTGCTCAGAGTGTGAATTATTACTAACATCCTCATCATGAAATCTATTTTACATTAGAGTGTCACATTTACATCCAAATGCTGATTTAATTCACACCAAATGGAATTCAAACCCCAAAATTTGACCATAAGCTGCTTAAATCATCAAGATTCTGCCAGATTTACTGAATGGAAACAGTCTGTATTGAACGCTAAAGTTGAATACTTTGTGTTAGGGGATTGTTCAAATTCATAACTCTAAGTATGAACAATAGTAATGGTGACAAATGCATACATACCGCTAATAGTAAAATTAGTAATCAGTTATTAAGGGCACATTAATGTGACTAATGAGAAATTAGAACAACAACTACACAATGCAAGAGAACAACTCTTCAAAAAAAAAGTGAACCTGCAAGCATAAGAGTCTGAGTTGGCATGCAAGTATGTGAGTGACCAGGAAAGACAAGAGATGTCTGGAGGATACATTGGGCTTCAGCCTGGTAGATGGTCTGGTCAGGCTGGTTGGCGTGTTGCATTGCGATGGCATGAGGGAACTCATTGAGCATGCGCTGCTGGAACGCCTCCAGACGCTCGTAGTCATGACCACGGCACACAAACTCCTTATTCTGTCCAACACACACACACACACCCATATTACACACACACCCATACACACATTCTGGTTAATACTGACACCAAGTGGACTTCAGAGATACTGTCAGTGACGTCTAATATACTGCAGGATGTCAGGATGGCACATACCCGTAGAAAGAAGGGGAACTTTTTGCCGTAGAAGCCCACTCTGAAGAACTCTGGCTCCAGCCGCTGTTGGTCCATTATTTTATCGTAAAATGAAGCTTCCATCATCTGTGATTTGCAGTTATATTATTAGCAAAAATTATGCTATGTAAATATCTGGGGGGTCGGTTAAAAGAGCCATATTCTACACATTTGCAGCATTAAATTAACAAAAAAATAGAAAGTTTTTTGCACGAAAAATGTAATAATTTAACCAAAAAAGTAATAATTTAAATTGTAGATGACCATTTATGCATTCTCTCTGAAACTTTGACTTAAACACAGTTTTTTGTACCTTTAAGAGTTATGTAAATGACCTCTGTTATGATTAGCTAACATTTTTTTTTTTTTTGCATGTGTAAATGTGGGTGGTCTTATGTTGATGAGACTGCTTTCCCTGATATGACCCCTTTAAGAACTGGCAAAATGCAAAGAACTGTCATATCACATGAAAAGTTGTAACTCACCCTCATTTTGCTGAGGTTTCTGTAATCGTAGTAGGATTCGTACTGGTCCGCTAACTCTCTGCACAGGATGATGCCATTCTCCCAACACTGAGGTGGTAGAGAGGTGTAGTTTATTTCACATGCAGTTTGATAATTCACCAGTAGGAGCCACTAGAGTATCATCAACACTTTGAGGACCAAGGACATGGTTAAATATTCAAGATTTGGAGGAATCAAATGTAAAATATTTGCTGGCTGTTTTAACTTCAATGCCTGGCCCACATCAATTAAATTAAATTATGTTTAAAAGTGTATAAATAAATATTGAGCATAAAAATATATAGTAGTATTTTTGTTTAAAAAAAAAAAATACAATATTTATACAATTATTGCGATACAAACTGAAAATACAGGAAACATGTACAAAAAAAATAATGTCATTATTTTAATTTTTTTTAAACTTTGATTCTGGGTCTTTATTCATAATATCTGGCCTAAACTGTTTATCCCCAAGAGCGGGCTCAGAGGAGCTATTTGAGGAGAAACCAAAGGGGCCTGGAAACGTGACACAAAAACAAGGGGAGAGACGGTAGAAAATTCGCACCTTTCCACGGTCAAAGTTCTGGATGATGGTGAGATGCAGGTACTCCTTCCTCTGCCACTCGCTCTGCATCGGGTAACTCAGAAACTCCCGCAGGGGCCTCTCAGACCATTCCAGAAGCTCGTCGTAGAGCAGAAGTGTATACGAGGCCTCTGCACACACATATACACGTCATGAAAATACATCTGATAACTGTAGCTTCAATCTACTTCTGGTTCAAGTCATGCTTGGGTACCTGTGTAGTTCTGTGCTTTCAGATGCAGGTCATACAGCTTGTGAATGTAGCGGATGTACATTTCCTCTTTATTCAGCTCCGTTTTGTAGAAGTTCTGAAGAAAAGGGACAAATAGTGGATATTGAAGTGCTTTAAAGTGCTTTTCAGCACTGATTTTCAGTGTCGTTCTGGTTGCTATGAACGGATTCATATGGCTAAACCAAGGAGACTTGGAGGAGAAGAGCAGAATGCAGGAAATCACTCCAGCACTAGGTCGTCCATAATAGCCCTCAGCAGTGAAAAGACTTTAGTGTTTCCGGCGTGAATTAAAGTGCTAAATCACTTCCCTTGTTAACACTCCAGGCTTGAATTAAGCGCCAAACTGACACCATTCACAAAACATCTCATCTAAGAGACAAACACAAAACAGACCACCAGCTCGTCTAAACCTGTAGGCACAGGGTGAATAATACTGACATCAAGGGACAAGGAATGGCACAAAAAGTTATTTAAAAAAACAACATACCAGCAGACTGACTGTACAGCCAATCTTTTTTCCATCCACTTCTCCCAACTTCATACAGTCTCTGTAAAACGGAAAGAGTGTTTATCCATACGGCAAAAGTAGTGACTAGGGTAAAAAAGCATCATGACACTGAAGAATTTAATCATTTTATACATGGGAAGAACTTTAGGTTAGGTCGAAATTAACTCCAAAGTTTAACGCATATTTTCATTTTCTTTCCCCACAAATACAGAATTGGCAAGTAAATATATTTCAAGCACTGATAAGTGTTTCCACAAATCAATGCACAGCTTTTTTTGAAAGCACAAGAACTATTTACACTACCATTCAAAAGTTTCGGGTCAGTACGATTTTTTTTAAAGGAAATAAATACTGTTATTCAGCAAGGATGCATTAAAGGTGCAGTAAGCAATTTCTGAGAAACGCTTTTAAAAGTGGATTGGACTGAGCACCAAAACACACTTAAAGCCAATAAGCAAATTTATGTCTTTATGGTCACTTACAAAAAAATGGTTACACTTTATTTTGATGGTCCACTTTTGACATTCTACTAACTATAAGTAACCTTGCAACTACAGTGGCATGAAAAAGTATGTGAACCCCTTGCAGAATCTGTGAAAATGACAATTATTTTAATAAAATAAGAGGGATAATAAAAAATGCATGTTATTTTTTGTTTAGTACTGTCCTGAGTAAGATATTTTACATAAAAGATGTTTGCATTTAGTTCACAAGACAAAACAATAGCTGAATTTATTAAAATAACCCCATTCATAAGTATTGATTCTCAATACTGTGTGTGGTTACCTGATGATCCACGACTGGTTTTTTTGTTTTGTGATGGTTGTTCATGAGTCTCTTGTTTGTCCTGAGCAGTTAAACTGAGCTCTGTTCTTCAGAAAATTCCTCCAGGTCCTGCAGATTCATCAGTTTTCAAGCATTTTTGCATATTTGAACCCTTTCCAGCAGTGGCTGTAGGATTTTGAGATCTGTGTTTTCATACTGAGGACAATTGAGGAACTCAAACTCAACTATTAAAAAAGGTTCAAACATTCACAGATGCTCCAGAAGGAAACACGATGCATTAAGAGTCAGGGTGTGAAAACTTTTGAACAGGATGAAGATGTCACAATTTTTCTTATTTTGTTTAAATATCATTGTTTTTCATTTAGTACTGCCCTTCGGAACCAACAGAATATACTTGCATGTTTCCCAGCAGAAAAATTAAGTACAATTTACCTTGATATTTGAATTCAAAAGTTTTCACCCCTCGGCTCTTAATGCATCGTGTTTCCTTCTGGAGCATCAGTGAATGTTTGAACCTTTTTTAATAGTTGAGTTTGAGTCCCTCAATTGTCCTCAGTGTGAAAAGATGAATCTCAAAATCCTACAGCCACTGCTGGAAAGGGTTCAAATATGCAAAAATGCTTGAAAACTGATGAATCTGCAGGAGCTGGAGGAATTTTCTGAAGAACAGAGCTCAGTTTAACTGCTCAGAACAAACAAGAGACTCATGAACAACCATCACAAAACAAAACAAAAACAGTCGTGGATCATCAGGTAACTACACACAGTATTGAGAATCAATGGTTTGCATACTTATGAATGGGGTTATTTGAATAAATTCAGCTATTGTTTTGTCTTGTGAACTAAATGCAAACATCTTTTATGTAAAATATCTTACTCAGGACAGTACTACACAAAAAAACACATGCATTTTTTTTATTATCCCTCTTATTTTATTAAAATAATTGTCATTTTCACAGATTCTGCAAGGGGTTCACATACTTTTTCATGCCACTGTACATGTCAACTAACTCTCATTAGAGTATTAGTTGAGTGTAGGAGACTGTTAGGTTAGGATAAGGTGTAAATAGAATAAGTTGACATTTAGATGCAAAATGACTTAAGTCAGTAGAGTGTCTACAGTGGACCATTGAAATAAAAAAAACTTATTAACCCCAAACTTTTGAAGAAAGTACTTTTGTACTTATTTAAATCTCAGGTTTTTCTCTGGCTACATTCTCAAACTGCTGTGTGCATCTGCTCCGTGTCACCTGTAGTCCAGCAGTCGCTCCATCAGCCGTGTGACCGTGGCTATGAGGGATATCCCGCTCTCCCTCCACGTCTCCCTTTCGATCTTCTTCAATAGACTGACAGAGAAAACAAACACAACAGACAACGAGTCATACTGCTGCCCACCACATGACCCATTCATGCCCTGCACACTCACACAGGCACACAGCTGTCCAGCAGAACAGTGATTAGTGCTAATCTTACCTAGGATATGGACCGAACAGAGGAATTCTAGTCCAGAGCAGCATAAACAGAACAAATTCATATTAATAGATTAATGTCAATAACATCCACTCAAACTCAGTTAGTATAGTTAGTACGGTTAGTAGAAAGAAGAAAAATGAAGAGAGATGCACAATTTAATCAATATAAACTAACATGTAATCCTTAAATCTCACTGCAGAACATACTTTTAATTTAACCTCAAAAAAGACATTTCTTTATTACAAAAAAAATATATTACATAGCATATAAAAGACAAAACAGCCAATATGTATTCATTATATATTATACTATTTCATTTATTATATATTTATTCACTCGTAATATTTAAAATATAATTAATATATCATTAAAATGTATAATATAATATAATATAATATAATATATGTAGCTTGGAAACTGTAAACAGCCTACAGTTCAAATCTTTTTAATACTTTTAATAAATGTATTTATTGAACATGGGTGTCTTTAAATATACTGTAAAAGCAATAAGCAATAAGCCACCTGAGGCCTACTGATGTATTATTTATATAACATACATGATGATATGCATAAAAGTGACCCTTCATGAACAAAAAAACATGAGATATATTTCATATTCAAGGATGGAAGACTGCAGAATTGCAACTTTAAACACCAATAAAAACACAACAAACTTATATATCCATTTTACTACCACTACCATAATCTATAATGAAATCTGACCCCATCCAATGTTAAAAATGTGCATAAATTTAAATTTAGATGAACACTTTCACAAACACTTTTTCCACTGACACACACAAACACACAGCTGCAAAAACCACACATGAACAGAATTACAGGTCACCAGCACACAGATGAGTGAGATCTGACTTGTATAAATACTTACCATCTCATTGTTTTGCTCTAACATTTTCTCAAAGCTGAAGTTCAGCCCATAAATGACTATACCTGCTTATCTGTTTATTTGTGTATGTTTCCTCTCACTCACATGCTATTGAAGAGCTCTCTGTACGTTTCATCTCCTTTTCCCTCTGACATGAGGCTGTCCAGCTTGTCAATAAGTTTTGCTTCCACCTATTACAAATAATGAAAATTATGTCAGACATATTTCATATGCTCTGGAGTCAGATAACTGCATGGCCAATAAGTGACCAGAAGGGGGCACTGGGTGACCTGTTTGAAGTTGCCGCTTCTGCGCTGCTCCCAGTCCATCATGTCGTGAAAGATTGGGATCATCACGTTCCTCAGGTCCGGCTGAGGCACCAGTGTCACCTCCAGGAATGGGCCAATCATTGCTGGGATGAAGTTCAGCTTGTGCTCTCCTGTACAATAAGAAAGTTTAGTCTCCCATAAGAAGAGAAGTAAAGCTTTCAGATAACTGGGGATGTCCTACCTAAATTCTGCCACATGCTGAAAATCTCACATCCCATCATGACACGCATGTCTCCGTACCTGAACACAAACAAAGCGCAAAATGCTGGTTAGATAAGTCGTTCTATGTCAGTTTAGTGTTCGAAATATAACAGACATTTGTAGGCCGACTTCCTGAAGAACGCAAACACTGTAGCCGCATCTGAAAACAAGTACTGTCCAAGTTTGTACTGCATTTGATAAAGAACCCACTTCTTGACCGGTAATCAAGTATGCAAGTGTGCGAGCACAAACACAATCCATAAATACTGTACTACATCCATCATGTTGGCAACAACAACCCTGATTATAAGACAACCCCCCTTTTTTTCAAGAGAAGAAGACTTTAAGACCAAATCTTGTATTTTATAAAGAAAAATTTAATTTATGCTTTTATTTGAAAAAAAAAAAAAAATTGCATATTTTTCATATTTTAATTTGTTTGTATTAAAAAGTATGTAATATAAGTCTCTGGTGTCCCCAGAATGTGTCTGTGAAGTTTCAGCGCAAAATACCCCACAGATCATTTATTATAGCATGACAAATTTCTTTCCAGAAGAGGGCGGAGCTTTAGCAGCTCACGCTTTGATTGCTCAACAACAAAGCTGGAGAATCTCACGCAGCCAAAATGATGATTGTCAGTAATGGTGTTCAGCCTTACATTGTTCAAACCGGAGTCGACACTGATGGAAAGTCTCAGGAAGAAGTTACAACTTTTAGAATGAAACTGGACATTTCTGAATGGTTAGTGGATACATTTATGCAGTTGCTGTGGAGTTGATTCAACTCATCGACTAGCATGTGCCGTCATGTTAATCTTTTGTGCAAATCCAGCATTGAATTGACCCTCGTTTGTGAAGCAGTCCGGTGTCAAATGGCGGCATGTCAACAACACTCTACTACAACAACTCTTCCTATAGACCAATTTGGTGTTTGCAAACAGTGATGACGTTTTTTATGGGCGGAGCCTACATGGTTGCAGAAAATGACAGTTGAGCAGTAGCAGTCTATGGAAGCCACGAAATAAAAGAATAAAAAAAAGTTAATTTCGAGTTTATATCTCACAATTCTGACTTTTATTTCTCGCAAACCTGAGTTTATATCTCACATTTCTTACAAAGAAAAACAGAATTGTGAGATATAATCGTTATCCTGTAACTCGTTATACTCGTTTTCTGAATTGCAATTTATCCCGCAATTCTGACTTTTTTCCCCTCAGAATTGTGAAATAAACTCACAATTGCGAGTTATAATGGCCGAACTGGGAGTCATAAACACGCAAATGCAAGAAAAAAAGTCAGAATTGTGAAATAAAAATTTTATAGACTATGTTTAAAAGTTATCTAAGTAAAATGTTATAGGTTTAAATATTATTTCATGCTGTAACTGCTATGTATGTATGTCCTCTGAACTGCATATGTGAATATTGTAATAATATGTAGACTTACTATTTACATCAAATTCCTGCTTTAATAGTAGACTAATCCTTGCAGGTGTCATCAGTGCAGTCTGTGAAACGTCTCCATTTAGCTTCAAAGGACGTTTTCAACGATGGTTTTCTTTAAAAATGAAGACTATATTTTTTTGCATTCCGATTCCAACATCCAGAGGCACAACAAAACGTTTTTCTCTTATTCTGTGGATTTTGCACATTTTCCTCCAATTGCTACCGCTATTTTTCTGCAACCACTATGCGCGCGCAGCTGCAAGTGACGTAATTGTGACGTCTGCTCTTTGTGAGGTCTATTCTCTAAAGCAGCCCAACATGGCCTCACCCCCTTGTCACTAACCCAGGAAGAAGCTCACTGTAGTCCCTACCAGCTATGTGTTGTAGTTCTAAAACAGAATTCTTTAAAGGTGCCCTAGATTATGTTTTTAAAAGATGTAATATAAGTCTAAGGTGTCCCTTGAATGTGTCTGTGAAGTTTCAGATCAGATTTTTTTTTATTAATTTTTTTAACTGCCTATTTTGGGGCATCATTATAAACGCGCCGATTTTATGCTGCGGCCCCTTTAAATCCCGTGGTCCACGCCCATAGAGCTTGCGCTTGCCTTGAACTGTGCCTTAAAGTTTACACAGCTAATATAACCCTCAAATGGATCTTTACAAAGTGTTCGTCATGCATGAGGCATGCATGCGTCGGATTATTTGAGTATTGTATACTGTTATATTGTTTACTTCTGATTTTGATAGTGCTCCGTGGCTAACGGCTAATGCTACTCTGTTGGAGAGATTTATAAAGAATGAAGTTGTGTTTATGCATTATACAGACTGCAAGTGTTTAAAAATGAAAATAGCGATGACTCTCTTGTCTCCGTGAATACAGTAATAACCGATGGTAACTTTAACCACATTTAACAGTACATTAGCAACATGCTAACGAAACATTTAGAAAGACAGTTTACAAATATCACTAAAAATATCATGTTATCATGGATCATGTCAGTTATTATTGCTCCATCTGCCATTTTTCGCTATTGTTCTTGCTTGCTTACCTAGTCTGATGATTTGGTTGTGCACATCCAGACGTTAATACTGGCTGCCCTTGTCTAATGCCTTTCATAATGTTGGGAACATGGGCTGGCATATGCAAATATTGGGGGCGTACACCCCGACTGTTACGTAACAGTCGGTGTTATGTTGAGATTCGCCTGTTCTTCGGAGGTCTTTTAAACAAATGAGATTTATATAAAAAGGAGGAAACAATGGAGTTTGAGACTCACTGTATGTCATTTCCATGTACTGAACTCTTGTTATTTAACAATGCCAAGATAAATTCAATTTTTCATTCGAGGGCACCTTTAAAAGAAAAATTGAACTTTGAGCGTCGTTTTTTTTTGTGCTCACATTCTTCTAACATTACACTGACACACCGTATTTCTTGGCAAACCCATTTTACGCGTATTTGGCGCCACCTATTGTTGCGGGTGTATTATTGAAGTGAAAGTCTATACCCTGGATATAAGACAAACCTGCGTTTCCAGATGTATTTCTAAGAAAAAAAACATTGTCTTATATTCAGAACAATACGATACTAAACCAAAAATAATTTATAGAAAATCTAAAACTAAACCGAAACTACAAAAATAATATAATATAAAATAAAATAAATAAAAACTAAACTAAACTAAATTATAGTATCTAAAAAAAAAAACTATTTAAAGTCAAAACATTTTAAAAAAAATGTTATGGAACATTGTAGTTTTTATTTATCCAGGCACATAATTATTTTATTAAAATTCATGTGCCTTTGTAATATTTAATAAAAATAACTTCCCCCTTCCTCTTGCAGAGGCATCTCTTCTCTGATGCGTTTACTGGTGCGTGGGCGAGGCAACCTGACATTTAAATGAGATCAACCAATAGCAAACCACAACCATCCAACCAAGAAGTCATTTCACTCTTTTATACGTCACAATAGGGAAGAAAAGACTATCATAACTCCTATTTAATGCAGACTTTAACCTAAATTTAAGTGGAAAATTAAAAATAAAACACTAAAAAAGCCTTATAAATATATTAAAATCAGACATACTATTCATTTGACATACTGCTTTTGGTATAATATAATATATAGCAGAGAAGTAGGAAAATTCAGAGAGGTTGCAGGCACTCACTTTTCCAGTATTTTCTTCCTCTTTGATGCAGAGAAGGTCTCGAGCTGAAGGCAGGACTGGTTGATGAATATAACAGACAGGCAGAAGTAGGAGTCCCACACCTATATGGAAACAGAGAAAACGAACAGACTGACTGTGATGTTTGACTGCTGAATACAAACACAAGTGGACTGAGAACAAACCTTGTAGTCAAACTTGTCACTGAGAAAGTTTTTTCTTAAAGCATCTGACAGGTAGAGCACAGTGGTGATGATGATGCTGTAAATTAAACATGATCACATGTCAGATCACAATTTTATACTCAAAAAACCACCATGTAAAATTTGAAGAGGAAAGAAGAATCTAACTTGTTGGTGACGAGCCGCATGACCGTCCAGTCTTTGGGGAACATCTCTGGTCTTATCAGGATCCGAAACACAGTGAAGATATGCAGGAGAAAGTCCTGAGAGAGAAAGAGAGGATGTTTCACGTCTCTTAGTGTATATAATAAACTGATGCCAATAAGACAAAGTTGATAATTGACTCACCCGCAGGTCGTCTTTACTAGTGAACCTCTGCAGGAGTTGCTGGTAGTGTCTGTCCTTCATATGCCTCAACAGAGCCAAGAGACACGACACAAACTCCCCCTGAAACAAAGATACAACATATGCTGTCATTCAATCACTACTGTTCGTATCACTGTGTATCGAGCACTGAAGTAGCTCCGGAGATGAAAATTCAGATAATGCAATGGCCGTTTAGTTTCTGACATGCGCTGTAAGTGGTAGACTAACTAGCAGGGGAGTCTCGAGAGAAGCCAGGATATCCTGGTATATCTTTCTGCTGATATGAAAAATCATGATGATTTAGCAATATGGCATTTGTATGATGTATATTACGATGTTATGATGCACTATATGCCTTTCTCCACTGACGTTCTGAGTTGTTCAAAGAGTTTCTAAGGACACTGATTGTTAGAAGGCCGTTGTCTGACTCTGAGATGGCGAACGGGAACATGGATTGTGTAACATTAGCAACACATTATTAGCTTGATAACATAGTTTGATAACATATTATATATAACATAGTTTGATAACAGTTTGATAACAGTCAAGCAAAAGGCTAATCATATTAATTACCATTATGTGTGCGATGTTGTAAAGAGCAACACCATTGTGCAGCGTTTACCTCCGTAATTTGAATGAGATAATGTCTGAGCTGGCATGAACGAACGGAGGCGGGGCTTATTTGTATATTCATTTATCCGTGTATAGAGTTACATTCAAGCTATTTTAAGATATGAAGAAATTTTTTTTCACAGGAAAAAAAAAATTAAATGTCATTTTGGTGATCAAAGATGAGTTTTAAGGAATAAAATTATTTACTATTATTTTTGAAAATTATAAAATTATTGAAATTATTGACTACTAAAATAAAATAAATCATATTTTAATTAATTCCCTCAACAACTGTTATTTTTATTTAAGAAAGATGTCATGCTCTTGGAAAACCTGGATATATGACTGAATTTAAAATTTAAATTTCTATTATGAATATGTATTGTTCTAGTTATGTTAAATTAAAATATTTTTGGGGGTAGAAATTATTATTATTTGTGTAAAACCCTCCATTATTTACCAGATCTTGGGGTCCCTTCGAATATTGTCTTTGATAATGTGGGGCATTGGAGTCAAAAAGTGGAGGACCACTGGTTTAGAGAGACTGAATCCTTTATCAAAACGTTTCAGACAATGTGAGAAAAGAGGTGATGCTACAAAGTATAAGTGTTTTATGACCTTGGATGCATGCAAGCGTTTTGCGGGAGACCTCCAAAACAAATTAGAAACCTTTGAAATAGCATAATAGCAGCTATTTTTATATATATTTTATATATATATAAAAAATGTGGGTCTAGCTGTACATCGCTCATATAAATTAATTTGCATAACACCTGTCTCTACCAAAAAAAAAAAAAAAAAAAATCATCACAGAATATTTAATTCCCATACTGATCCGCATCATGAAACCCTTAATCTCAGTCAGTGAGAAAATGGATGAATAAAATGGAGTTGAAATGAGGTACGACAAGGTTTGCATTTACAAAAACCTTCGGGCACTGGGGAATACGTCACATCTAGCAGGAATGCTGCCAGAATTCACCTCTTTTCTTTCCTCTGTGGAGAGACTTTGATGTGTAAAACGCTTTGACTGCTGGGCTGTAATTACCTCACCCTCAGGGCCTGTTTCTGATGCTTTTTTCACTTTTTAAAATTAACTCTCGTTTCTATTCTTAGTTCATTTTTATTTGTTTTCGCCTACCGTAACGTCTTGAACTTGGGGTCGTAGTGTAGGTCCTGCTGGTTGGGGCCTGTTAGAAACTTCCAGTATGGTCCGCAGTAACACACCCAAAACACTCTCCACAATCAGATCGACCTCCTCGGATGCGGTCTGCTCCTGCACACACACGCACATCTGTAAGGGTATGCCCTTGCAAGAGGTCAACGGTGATTTTATGCACAAAATCTGACAGGGTGCTAATGGCAGACAGGGTGAGACAGCCATGAAAGGTTCAGCTGTCATTTCAGTTTACACAAATGCAGGAAGAAACCAGTGTGGCTGATTCATATTTTCTCTGCATGCGAGACCCGCCATTTGACTTCTTTAAGGTCAGACAGGATGTCTACATTTAGATCAGCATCAGCATTTTCACAAGACAAGTTCCCAATGGCCTTCTTCAAAGCAGAAGTCAACACAAATTGGGGATGTGCAAAGCTTCTGGTTTGCCTGAATGACATGTAGTTTTCAGGAAGCCTTAAATAATTACACACATTTAGGGTCACGTTATGAAGAATCGTCAGATATTCAACAAATAAATAAGCTAAATAATCTTAGTAAGACTTCTTTACCACTTGATCCAATTCTCACTATTAACTAGTTGCTTATTAGCATGCATATTACTAGGATATATGCTATTTATTAGTACTTATATGATTAAATGATTAATGAATTAGTGAATACATATATTGTTTTTTTTGGTGGCACAGTTGGTGGCACATTTTATGACCACTGTCTGACAGTTGTGTGAATGTTATCTTACCGCATCGTCCTTCTTGAGGAGGGACAGCATGCAGGTGAGTATGTGAGCACACATGACAAGATCTCGCTGCTCCTGCATGTGGGCCTGGAGCAAACGCAATACCACCGGGAGCAGAATACATCTAGACTCTGATAAAAACACACAAAAATTTAACAAACAGCCTCTAAACGGTATAAACGTCTTCATCATCATCCTCAAATGAGCGTGTGTTTACCAGGGTTGGTGTAGAGTTGGCTCTCTACGGTTTTAGTGATGCAGTGCAGTTTGACGGCCTCTAGGGGGCAGTCTGCCTGGGAGGCGGTGGGGAGGCTTCCCAATGTCTCCCGTACAAACGTGGCCACTTCCCTGACAGTAAAGAGCTTCAACAACTCCCCGTACACTGCCGGGAATTGCTGCAGAAACACTGCCTGTGAAGGGAAGTGCACAAACAATTACCTATTGATCACATGGAAAAATAAACGGAATATGCGAAAACAAAACTGCAACTTTAAATGCACGCTACACTAAAACTACCCGTGAGAAAAAAGTAAACTAAAATAAAAAGAATCGTTTGTGAATAAAAACTAAACAGCAATATTAATATGCAAAAACAATACAAACAACAAACTATCAGTGAACAAAAATAAATATAAATAAAAGTGTGCAAATAAACAGAACTAAACTGCCACTATAATACAAACTAAAAGCAACAACTAAACACCTACCAGTAAAAAATGTAAAAAAAAAAAAAAAAAAAAAAATGTTATATTTTATATATATATATATATATATATATATATATATATATATATATATATATATATAAATGTGCAATACAATTAATTACGGAAAAATACTGAAAATATTTATTTAAATATTTAAATATTTAAATAATTTTTATATTTTATTTAAAATATTTAGAAAATCATAAAAATTCTAATGCGACTACAACACAAATGTTTAACTATAATAAAAATTTTAAAAAAAGGCAAGTATGTAAAAACAAAATTATACTACAATGTCTACTTAAACTGTAAAAATTAATATTGGCCTCTGTTTCATCTGCCTTGCATACATTGACTGTGACATGTCTATCTTCTCAGCCAGTAATCGTTTTTACCACTAACCCACGGTCTATACCCACTGACTATGAAGGAATCTCAAAAACAAGAAGATCATGGCCTGAAGAGAAAACAGGGCCAAACCTCAACACATAATCCTGCTGTGAGGGGCCAGTGTGGAGTTTTATAGAGGGACGGGAGGGAAGGCGGAGGATTATGGGGGATTAGAACGGCTCTGGCCTGCATTCTATCACTGCCTTTGTTCTGCTCTCTATAAAGATTAAAACATCTAAATGGCAGTCAGTCCAACACAGGGGTAATGAATCATGTGAGATGAATATATATCTGTAGACATATTCTGTGGTATAATACCCTATTGGGCTGCATTAACTATTCATGCTTGAGACAATTCAAAGTGTAAAACGAAACTAGTCTCGGATTTAGCCTCTCCGCCTCTCCACTGACCACCTAATGCATACTGCACACTAATGACTAGAATTTGTTAAAGTTTTGGTGTTCACCTTTAATAGGCTTACTAAGGTCATAAAAACCTTTAATTTTCTAATAATATACATTAAAGAATCACATCTTTTCTCACAAGGGTTGGGTCTCTCTTCGGTTGCAACTGACACTGCAGTATAAGCCTATTACTGATATATCATCAAACAAAACAAACTTTAATTGGTTGCTTTACACATTCTGTGAAATAATCACTTCCTGTGTAAGTGCGCTGTTCTTGGTTAGGAAAAGCCACTAGTCAAAAGTGAAATTACCTAAAAAAGCAGACATTTTGAAGGCTCGATTTGCAACCAAAACATGCAATACATGTTCCATCACTGATGTTGTGAAAAAAGACTGGTTATATCTGTTTTTCCCACTTCCCCATTATCTAGAGTCTTCCCTAGAGTTTCGTATAATCTTGTTGCACCTTCGTTATCTCACTTTCCATCTTACTTCATTCTTTTCATCCTTATTCTCCGTATTCATTTACGATGTTTCTTTCTCTCATTAAAACCCAAAGCAGTTCATTCTTTGGACATATTAATCTCTCTCTTTCAAAGGGTGTGCATGGGCACCCGGGCTGCCGTCCACCCTCTGAGGCTCTTTGTAGAACACGGCAGAACATCAAAACAAACTCACACCGAGGCTCGAACAAAAGCCAGTGTGACGGGCACCCAAACGATGGAGAACAGAAGACGCTCTCGCATTCAGCTCAGGGAAGTCGGAAATATTTGCGAGAGACTTCAAATGCTTTGCCTGAATTTAAGGGACAGCATTCAAAACCACATTTGTACGACATTCTCAATGAAATATGAATGATCCCTTCTTTCAAGGGTGAAATGTTTGTCGAAATTAAATTAAGGGTAAATAAACGCTTGATACAGCAAATATGCCTTCTAAACATCCCAAGATGCTTCAGGCTTGAAACTAAAATTACTGGCTCTAGAGATCAGAATAATGGCCCAAAGATTAAATGTTTTTCTAAAAGAATGATCTCAGTTTGTTATGCTAAACCAGGGTTTCCCAATATTTCCCATTCCAGGACCCATATTAAAAAAATATTTTTTAATGAAGTATGGGGTGGAAGTATTTTTTAGGGGTTCAAGCACGTAGTGCTGAAACCCTATTGTAATTGTAAGGATTTTTATTATTCTTTTTCTTCTGCCGTTAAACGCATCGTGCAGCCCAAACCATAAGGCCTAGAGACTTGAAACTTTGTCAGATGATAGTACAAAAATCGAGAAGAGGTTGACAAAGTATGACCAAAATCGGCCAATAGGTGGCGCTACAGCGATCAAATGTGCAAAATGAGACCTTAACGAACAAAACGTATATCTCCGATTTCATTTCCGGTATGCAAATTTTTCCGCCATTTTGAATTTTGTCAAAAACCTACTTTTGCGAACTAGTCCTTGGTTTTTCGCCCGATCGGAACCAAACCAGTGCAGAAATGTTCTTTGGAATCTGAATATCAAAAGTTATCAAAAACGTTGAAATTTTGATTCACGGTCGCTAAAGGGCGCCAAAACGTTCGTTAAGGGCAGAGCCACTTTTACTAAAATGGCTATAACTCGAGAAGGAAATGAGACATTTGCACCAAACTTGGTACACATGTGTAGGGGCTCAGTCTTTGGTCAAGATAAAAAAATCACGTCGATTGAACACTAGGTGGCGCAATAACTTGAAAAAATAAAATAAAAACAGCTGTAACTAAGCAACCATTGGTCCGATTGACTTGAAATTTGGCATGAAGTATCTTGGTCCAAGAGGGCATGATAGTCTATGAGGACATTGGCGTATCTCAAAAAACATGGCCGCCATTGGCCAATGAAGTTTGAGCACCTATTAGACAAGGTTAACGGAGGCCGATCGGAACGAAACTCGATGAGCATGTTCGACTCATGGTCCTAGAGGTCTGTAAGAATTTTGAAAGAAATCGGCCACAAGTTGGCGCTAACGAGTTTTACGCCTCGGTAATCATGTGGTGTTTCATAAAACCACATAATATGCATATCATTTGATAGATCTCCTCATGCTGAACAACTTTGCCTTAAGAATCAATGCTGTCAATCAAATCGTTCATTAATTATTCGCAAATATGTGAAAAACGTACTTTTGCGAACTAGTCCTAGGTTTTTCGCCCAATTGGAATGAAAAGCAGTGTAGGACAATTCTTTGGACTCTCTAGATTAAAAATTATCAAAAAAAAAGTTGAACTTTACCATTTCGGTTGCTATAACAGGGTCATTTAAAAAATGGGCGTAGCAAAATGTACTCAATAGCCTATAATTCCTAAACGAAAACTCAACTTCATGAAATTAAGTGAGCACATGCAGCATATGACTCTAAAGAAGCATGCCAATTTTTTTGGAGATCGGACCATAGGTGGTGCTATAACTGTTAAAACTTTAAAATCCATATATTTTCAATGGTAAATTGCCTGTTTTGGCTGAAAATGGTCAATTCCTTCTATGATTTAGGCGGTTACATGCTTGCTAAATAAAACTTAAATATCTTTTAAACTTTAATATATCTTTTTATGCATATGTTCTTAAATGCATTAAATGCTTGAACCCCGGTAAATGCTACTTGCAGCTTTAATTACTTTTATTTTTTTAATAAAATTAATAAATAATAAAAAAAAAAATAGTAAACATAGTAAAAAAAAAATATATACATATATATAGATAATTAAAATTATTTTATTTTTTAAATTAAAATTGTATTTTTTTTTTTTATTGCTGGAAGAAAAGAATGAAGAATGTTGCATGCTAGACTCAAACCTGTTTCACCCACATGAGCACCAAAGCATGCATTACAAACCATGGCTCAACAATACAATATAAATATAAACAGATCACATTCTCTCTCACCTGTGTCTGCGTGATGGGCCGTGAGCCCTTGTTCTCCTGCGAGAGGAAGAAGCGGATGGACATGAAAAGCTCATGCATACAGCAGCGGAACTCCTCCTCACTCTGTCCGCCTGTGGCTAGGGCAAACAGCCGTCGCGACTGGATAATATACTTAAAAATATACTCTGTCGCCTAGGAAACCAAGAGCACAGCAGGTCTGAGCACAGAAAGCAACATAAAAGCAGTTTAATTAAAGAATGCATGGGCTGTTTGAAACAATGCGATGTGGAAGTCATAACGGCCTGGAGCTAACCATTTCTGAGGAACTGAATATTCAGTGTATTACGAATATAAATTATATTTGTGGTTGCAAAAAATCAGGAGATGGAGGACAGTAATGACAGTCACTAAATATAATTATGAAAAGCAGAACAAGTAAACTGATGTGAGAGAGCGAGAAAAGACGTGGAGTGTGAAGTGGAGTGTGATTTTGCAAGGGCTCTGACCTTTAGCACCTGTTGGATGTGTTCCTGACGGTCCGCTTCAATAATGCGGTCCACGTACCACTTCAACACCTTGATCAGATCCCTGCCAGAGACACAAAAACACAACATTGTGTAAAACTAACCATCTACAGAACATTTTGTCACACCTGCCAATGGCTGGGGACCTAAGAAAATGTAGCAGCCATGAATATTTTTTTATTTCACAATTATCTATTCCAATATTGATACCACAGCTAAAACTACTAGCCTAACTTCTATAAATTTAAAACATTATTAAAGACAAGTAAATAGTCAGTGATAAAATAAGAATAATAAAATTACAAGCAAAAGCACAAATAAATACAAAATAACAAAGATAAAAATGAAATTAACAGTGCTTTTCAGGTAGGTCTGAAAGTAGTTTTCAGGTACAGACATTTAATAAAGCAAATGTAAAATAACACTGCATAGTCACTGTATAAATTAAACATCCTTATTAATTAATCCTTATTAAAGTTACAAAAGTTATTCAGTCAAGAGCAGCGAGTGATTTTTTTCTTTGTCATTTGCTGTTTAACATTAAAAACAGGAATGTTAGGCTGCTGTCACTTAAAGAGAGAAATGCACAGATTCAACCTACTGATACTGTACACATTTACTTTCTCAACTGTTTATGTTCACTTAAGACATAACCGACTATGTTTACTAAGATACTTGCTATTTTGAGACATCATTTTGTGTGAATTTGTCCGCTTAAGCGCAAGAAGACATGAAGGATAGCTCAGCTAAGTATTTGCATGATGTCTGACGATGGCTTTCTGGGTGATTAATTAAATGAGCTCCCTTTCACATCTTCTTGCGCTTGAATATTTAAATTGTTAAGGCTTAAACGTTCATAACGATGCAGCGCTGGCCTGTCAACTGTCCCGAGCATTGTTCACGTTCGTGTATTGTTAGAATTCATAAAAATGTTACAAACAAACTGGCGAGTAACACCGTTTTTGGCACTTAGCCAGGGTTCATTTTTATATATTATATATTATATATTATATATATAAATAGTGGTGGCAGAAATACAGTGCAATGAGCAAATGTTGCAATCAGGATTCAAACTTGAACCGCATTCAAATTCAAACCGCAGCTTAGTACAACCACTAAGCAAAGCATCAACCAAGTATTTTGTGTCTTTTTTCCAAAGCATTAGCATTCTAGACAAGAACATGGCTTCATTTTGGATTTCAAATAAGCAGTAGGAAGTATGGGTACACACAAAATGTTATTTTATGCCATGATAGTGCAGGAAAAAAAGAAAACTTTAAATCACAGCGTATCGCAATAGCTCTTGTATTGCAACACATAAAAAGAAGTACTGCAATAGCATCATACGGTGGGATCCCTGGCGATTTCCACTGTGATTTCCTAGCATTGCAGTGAGAAGTAAAAAGAAAGTGACGTCCGCTGCAGTGGAGCAAATGAAGTACAAGAGGAAAGTTCTTGTGCTGATCTTCTAATGTTCATGTGGTTACATGCTTTTTCAGAGACTAAAAATCACAACAAAAGGAGAACTGAAAGTTAGAACGAATGAGACTTTAAATGAAAAGGCATGACGCAACATTTTCACCAGTGAGCAAGAATAACTAAAAATAAAAAGATGCGTCTAAAGAGCCCATGAAACTGGAGATCCACGTCTATTAGATTGTTTGGATTCTAATTGGATTCTAACTTTTTGCACATAAACATTTTTAAAATGCACAGTCTCATTTTATTTTGTGGTCTTATGGCTGTGTTCTATCCTGTCCAGTTTAATTGGTTGCGTAATATGCACATAGGACAACTGTGTAGGCTGTAATGTGGGCTGATCTCTAACCCAGATGAATGAACATGCAGTAAAATTAAGTGTTTTTCAAGTGAAGAATCAGCGCTGTACTGGCTGAGAGTCAGGCTTCAAGAGAGCTGTGAACAAAAGTCCTGTTTTCTATGTGTGGACAAAAACAAACTATAGTGACCCTCAAAAGTATTTGGGCACTTAAGCCACATTTAATCCATCAAATACCTTGCATTACATAACAAAATACAAAAACAAGTGGCATTTATTTAAATGAAAAACAGCACAAGCACACTTCACAAGCATTTCACAAAAAGATCTGTGAAATGTTCATATTTTAAGTATTTCCTATGTTTCAATCAGTGAGTTTTCACGTACCTGTATGACAGGGCTCCTGCAAAGTGGCTTTCAATGTAGGTGTCCATGACTGGTTTAAAATGCTCAAACTTGCTATCCTGGAGCAAGTTTATAATGTGGACCTAAATGACAAAAAATGCACATACAATAAGCAAAGTGTAATTTCATTGTCCGGTATTGTGCCAAAAAATGAGGGTCTTTACCTACCAGACAATCAAACACCTTCAGTGCATATCTCTGTGAGCTCTCGTCCAAAATGCCGAAAAGTGTGTCCAGTGTATCCTGTAAAAACTGATAAAAGATATTTGACTGTATTAGTAAAGCGCACCAATTAGGGCAAAGGTTACTATTATTGACATGTTCATTAACCAACAGCAGTGCAGCTGACCTTAACTATTTCTGAGCCATCGATCTCTTTGAGTTTAGACAGGCTGTCACTGATTCTCTCCGGATGGGCTCTCCACTTCAGTAAGTCCAGCATGTCACCTGCAGGAAACAATATTGTTATGACATGTCTTTTTTCCTTTTTCTTTTTTCTTTTGTCAAGCAATCGGTCTGTGGTCACTTTGCAAAACCCTGCTTGCAACTTCATGCCAACAACCCAAATATTCTCATGGTCGGTGATGAATCAGGCTACATATCAGCTGTAGCTGTTTTTGTATTATGCCAAGAACACTTCCAAATAGGGAATAATAAAGTAACGAATATGAAGAGACACACACACACAAGCACATTACCGTTCTGAGTGAGTTTGGTAGAACAAAGGAATGAAGTGATCCACAGGGATTCCTTAGTGCCTTTCACAGTTTGGTTGTTGCCGGGCAGATTTGATTTTGAGAAGGGCAGTTTGAGGTAGCGAGCACAGTCTTGCAGGTTAGCGTTCTCCTCACACTGGAAAACAAGCATGAAAAAAGATACTACTTTCGTTCAATTTGTCAACCTTTTTATACATATAGTTCACCCAAGCTTGAACATTTTGCAAACCATCTTCTTTTGTGTTCCACAGAAGGCACTGAAGTCATGTGAGATTGTAACAAAGGTAAATAAATGACGACGGTTTTATTTTTGGGTGGACTATTTCTTTAATTAGTATCATGCAATTGCTCCACATACAGTCAGCAGTTCTTTTGCCTCCAGCAGAAATGCAAACAGCTGACTTATTTTTTTTTTAATCATTTATCTTGCACAAAATGCTACATGTAAGTGGTCAGCAGAACTGTTTGTAAATGCACAAGGGATGTATGCTGTACATGACCAGTGATGCTGCGCCACATTGATCTCTAGTGTGCTGCACAGTCTTTTGTGTAAACGCTGAAGCAAACCGCCCTATTTTAGTATGTGTAAATAGGCCATGAGTAGCTCTTAGTGGCATACTTTATATGGACTAAGCCTCTCTGTTGCTACAAATATTTTTTCATATGTAGTAATAAAAGTTATTGCATTTGTTCTACATGGTTTCATTTAAATGGGGGCATTTAGAAAATGGGAATAAAAGACTACACAGACATTACTATAAGCTGAGAAAATAAGCTGTTCGGAAATGGTCACAACATTATAATCAAAATGCTAAAATGTCTTTTATTTATTCAGAGGCTTCTTTAGTTAATTAAAGGATTAGTTTACCCAAAAATGAAAATTGTGTCTTCATTTACTCACCTTCATGTCGTTCCAAACCCATGAGACTTTCGTTCATCTTTGGAACAATGATATTTTTGATGAAATCTGAGAGCTTTCTGTCCCTCCATAGACAGCTACACAACTGCACTTTGATGCTTCAAAAAGTTCATCAAGAGATCGTAAAACTAATCCATATGAATTGAGCGGTTTAGTCCAAATTTTTCATACGATGAACAGATTGAATTTAGGCTTATATTCACATAAACATTCATTAACGCACACATAAGTTGAGGTAAACAGAAGCTCAAGCATGTTCACTTGACGTGCGAGAACCATTGAGATTCGTTCTCAGTTGAGCTTCTGTTTATGTTCACTGATCAATGTTTATATGTGAATAAAAGCCTAAATTAAATATGACGAACAGATAAAGTGATCAAGTCTCTTCAGAAAATTTGGACCAAACTGCTCAATTTATAAGGATTAGCTTTACAATCTCTTTCTGTCAATGGAGAGACCGAAAGCTGAAGATGAATGAAAGTCTTACGGGTTTTGAACGACATGAGTAATTAATGACAGAATTTTCATTTTGGGGTGAACTATCCCTTTAATGTTTATACAACTACTAATGGAGCGTGAGGGGAGACAGTACAACACGACACAAATAACAGCTGCTCTTCGTGTGTGCATGCATGTTTGTGACCTCTTTTAAGCCTGTTAAATCCACACACACTTCCACAGTCTGCAATTACCAGAGCTGTGCCCGAAGCATGCTCTTAAATTGGGTGTGCCTCAGGGATGTGTTCTCCGACACGGTTATTTAACTCTTACACTTTTTAATAAGGAAACACTTTTTAAATTCAGGGCTTTTTATAAGGCTCAAAGGAACATGCAGAATGAAATGCATGTCAGCCAGGACAATTTCATTTGACATACTGTGGCTCTCAAATTGCATTCGTTGCAGAAAAGTCAACAAGACATTTCGACAGCAGTACCTTATGAACGATGAGCTCGTGGGTGCCGTCGGGCAGAGTCCGCCCGTCTTCCTGCATTAGAGGAACGAATGAGAATCCGAAGAGCTTCTTCTCCCCCTTGTCTTTCGCTGGAGAACACAAACACTGTATATTATATATATCAACATATTCTTTTAAAGAATTTGTTCACTTTAAAAATGAAAAGTATCCTATGTGTATATGACTTTCTTCTTTCTGATGAACACAATCTGAGTTATATTAATAAATATCCTGACACATCCAGGCTTTATAATGGCAGTGAACGAGACCAACGAGTATGAAGCAAGATTTTGTTTATAATGGATGGATGCACTTTCTTGAACTTCATACTTGTTGGTCCCGTTCACTGACATTATAAAGCTTGGATATTTATAAATATAACTCCAAATGTGTTCATCAGAAAGAAGAAAGTCATATACACCTAGCATGGCTTGAGGGTGAGTAAAGCTTGATTTTCATTTTCATTTTAAAGTGAACTAATCCTTTAAAACTCCACTCAAAAAACAATAAAATGTGGTTTAACAGTTTCTGGTTTCTGATTTGAGGTGTATTGGTGTACAGGAAGTCTATATACATGTAACAAATACAGCACTGACTCAAGCACATCTCTCCATTTGCTTAACTCGAAAGCATTTGCATCAAAGAATGCCCCATATTTATCAAATATACCCCTTGGTGATTATACTTGCCCAATTTAAGTGCCCATTAGTGATGCTCTGATTCATACAGTTCACCGTTACTTCTCCTGCACTTCCATTATTCATATGAAATTCAGCTAATTTAACTTCCTCCCTCAAGCTCTGCATCTACTCAGTGTGGGAAATACTATCTTGACTCTTATGTATTATGTGAATATTAAAAGCATCATAAACTGAGGAACAAAAAGAATAATGTCTTTCCTCAGCAGTGTCGGACTTACTGGAACAGTGGCGGAACTCGAACCGGACGTGAGAGCCCCGGAACATGTCGACAGGAATGGGCAGCTTTATTAGCTCTGACCATCGCGGGCTGTTGTTGTGGTAAAGCACGAAGGTGTGATACTCGTCTCCGCCCGGCTCGCCCGAGCCCACGGCCACAAACCCCTGCAGAGAGCGAGAGTCAACAGACACGGAGTGTGAGAGGATACGGAAACCACAATCCTCTCACCGCTCCACCTCGATGGCTGTTTGTCAGGCATAGGTGTAAAAACAATCTATGCTAGAATCTGATCAGCTTGACACGAGAGAAGTGATCTTTAATGTCATTTTATATTACCATAGCCATGTGTTTTTTCAGTTCTGGTATCCAAGATCATGTCTATTTATATGTAATCAAGTAGAACAAGACACATATATCAGCATCAAAACCTTGAGAATCTGTCCATCGGTGTCCAGCGCGTAGACTGTGACCTCCACGTTTCTCGCCACGCTCTTCCCTCCCTTCTCGAATTCACCCTTCTCCAGTGTGATGTATAGATCATTTCGCATCTCACCTTAAAAAAAAAAAAAAAACTGTTTTATGTTGCCATAAAGGCAAAAAAGTGGGGCACCAGAAATTCACCAAAAAAAAAAAAAAAAAAAAAAAAAAAAAAATAGGAGCTTATCAGTAATATTTATAACTAATCACAAATATTTAATCATATTAATTTTATTAATTAAATTAATAAAAATAAATAAATAAATAAAATTATTAGCGCACCCACCTCGCCCCAGACCTACGTAGGTCATCTTACATTTCATACAGTTGATTTATGACGAACATAATGTACATGTGATGTAGCTTATTGAATGCAGTTAGAATTACTTCAAGTAGAAATTCAAGATATTAGGGCAAAAATGCCCCTGTATATGTTTTTGTTTCATATTTATATTATGATATAGTTCAGCAATATCACACGAGTAACAAGCGCAATATCACACAAGTGATGTTTTTGTCCCGAATAGAAGGAGTGCAAATGTGATATTGATTTTAAACAGTTCAATAAATAAAAAGTTAATATTGTGTATTGTTAATCTAACATTTTAGACACAATATTGTCTGCTTTTGCTCAATTTTCCTCAAATATAACCTATAAAGCCAGAGGAGAACTGTTGTCTGTCTCCGAGCAACATACAGCAGTGTTTCCTTTCTGAATGAATCTGCGCTTTGAGTGAATCAATCAGGTGAACCAATGATTCAATGAACCATTCATAGAGAGAGCCATTTACTTAATTCCTGAAAGAATCAGCCATTTGAATGAATCATATGAATGAATGACTCAATGACTTACTCATTTTATAAATACTTACTTGTTTTAGTAACATTTCATTAAAAATACAAAAAAGTAAATAAAAATAATGTTTCCATATTAATAAAGCACCCATTAAAGGTATAGTTCACCCAAAATGGCAGTTGAAGCCTAATGGTGCGTTCACACCGGACGCGAATGAAGCGGTAAGCGCGAGTGATTTACATGTTAAGTCAATGCAAAGACGCGAATTGACATCCTGCGGCGCGAATGACGTGGCGCAAATTGAGCGATTCGCGCGAATTGAGCGATTCGCGCGAATGACGCGATTCGTGTGAATCACGCAAGTTGAAAAATCTGAACTTTGCCGAATTTCCGCACCGCGTTAACCAATCAGGAGCTTGCTCTAGTAGTGACGTGACGTAGCGAGCTGAGGCAGAAATTTGAAACAACAATGGAGGACAAAATCATCGTCGCTATACATCTTCATACATTTATAGAAACAGAAATAAAAAGGATCGTGTTTGAAAGAAAGTGAGTGAGGAGGTCGGACAATCTGATAAGTTGTAAAAAACGGTCTTTACTCAATTTGAGCTATATATATATATATATATATATATATATATATATATATATATATATATATATATATATATATATATATATATATATATATATATATATATATATATATATATATATATATATATATATCTCACTTTCTTATATATATATAAGACTACAAGCCAACTAAAGACGACCAATTGAGCTTATTCGCTGTAATTTACAATTATTTCCCCACTGACAAATTGTGTTTATTCAGAGGAAGTGTGCAGAAAGCAGTGGGAGAGTCTGGGACACATAAAGGAGCGGGAGAGTCACTCTCATGACGCGAATTCGCATCTGTTGTGAAGGGATTTTCACGCGCGAATGAAGCGAGTAAACTCAAAACGTTCAAGCGTCCAACTACGCACGAATAGCGCGATTTATTCGCGCAAGTCGCGTCTGGTGTGAACGCAGCATAAAAGTATGTGTAATAAATTCTATATTGAATCAAATAATATATTGTTATTTTCTAAAGATACTTTTTGCAATGTCCATTTGCTACTTTTCTCATTTAACACAATAATGACTATCATTTGGGGGTAATTTCTGAGCCGTACTTGATGTGCGATTGATTAGATTAAATCACCATTGTGTTATTAATTAGATTAAAAATTTGAATCGCTTGAAGGCCATAATATAAATAAATAAAATACTGTCTGACAGAAAACTCATATTTCTATATTTCAGCATCTTTTTTTTTGTCCATAAATCATTATTGGTCACTGTTGACCTCTATCCTTGGGATTTGCAGTTTTAACCAATGAAAAGTATTCAAAAGAGACTTGTGACTAAACCTCATATCTCCATTGGATCCTCAAACTGTCAGTAAAACATCATAACTCCACCTCACCCCTATTGTGAATAATGTGCTGAACACATTTTGGACCATCTGTAAATAGCCTCTGTAGCACTTCATCTTTTATAATATGATATTTTGGCCAAATGACAGTAAGAACTGCACTCACATAGCTACAGTAAACTTAATAACCTGTAAGTTGATGAAAGCGTAATGCACTGCCTCAGATGTGGCCGTTCTAACGACGGACAAAACACGTATGTCCGAAATTCGCCGGTCAAAAACCTTTTAACTTCATTTGAGCTTGATTTAGGTAAAATGAAAGTAATATAATGACACATGCAAGTGTCTGACCGTATAAAGCCACAGTATCAACAACAAAGTGTTTACTTATTTAAAAAAAATACATCATTTTTTCCATCTCCTGAAAAGTAGCAGTTTTAGATATACGAGGTTTCTACTGCCCGTTTCAGTGACAACATATACATTTTATGAAAAACTGTTTTTCTAGAGTAACTTTGGGTTAAAGTCTTTGCATCAGTGACTTTCAGGTTTCCTTTAACTGTCTGGGATCAAACCTGCAACTATTTGCAGTCCACATCGATCCCACATTGAGATTTACTCCAAGAGTGCATTTTCAGCATGGATTTTCAATGTTAAAATTAAACAATGTGTCCCAATGGATGCCCTCACACAGATAGTGTAAATCGAATGACTTTTTACCATGTACATTGATTTTATGTTGTTTGCTCAGCAGAAAAACCCACAGACCAGTAAGCTTTTTCCTCAGTTTCTGGAACTTGAATTGATCCTGGAATAAAAAGGCTCTTTGACAACAATTGAATAGAAATGCAAAAGCACATCTGTCCTCAACAAGCAGCATGATTTGAGGTATCATTCATGTCGTAGCACAACTGGTGCAGGTTTAATATAATACTTTAGGTGTTTGTGGAAAAGCCCCACAGACTAATGATGAAACATGAAAAGTGTTATCATTACTATGACAGAGGAGCACAGATATGAAGTTCACCCCTCCCAAATGTCCTCAGCAGGTGCGACTCGTAAATAAGACAGCAAACAAATGATTACCAAAAACACACACACATTCTCTATCACACAGGAAGTGCAACTACATACTTGCACCTTGTCATTTTTCATCGACTGTCTGTGCCTCGAAAACCACATTTGCATGCACATTTTCACATTTGTAGAAATGCAAATGTTACGGCCAACAGTAGGGTCGCAACCACATTTCATGATTTACCAGTTCTCATTCGCCCAATATAGAGGAAACAAGAACATGTACATTTTCTGAAGATTATTTTGTGGATATCACCTATAGAAAATGCAGATGCATAGAAAGATGTATTATTTGTCACAGGTAGCATGGTTTTAAAATGTACCGTGAAGTGTGGGAAACATTTTTAAAGCATAGCAGTGTCTGCAAATAAAGGGGACAAAGAACTTCCGCCACCTAAACCACCAAGCCGAGGAAGTGTGGGTTCCTGTGTGTGTGTGTTTAATGCAATTAAGTGCGTGTTGTCCTATTTCAAGACACAACTTCAAACCAGTAGTCATGCCAACTAATGTCCATAAGACAGTTGCTTTGGCAACAATCTGATATATAAAATTCACAGTCAGTTTCCTGGAAGATCAGAAACAGAACTGGTGAATGAGAATGACCTGGAATATGCACACACACACACACACGCGCGTGCGCTCTGAAGAAAAGAGAGAAGATCAGCCTACAGCAAAGGACTAATAATAAATCCGGCAGCCATAAGGCACAGTTACTGCCAGTGACGGCACATTCATCCAGGAGGCAGCAGACAGAATGTTTGTGCAACCAAAACATCTGGGTCAGTAATGGAAAGACGGAGGTTGAAAATAGTCTCAGACAGACACAGACT
>NC_063057.1:3834154-3914154 GCF_018812025.1 Megalobrama amblycephala | reverse complement strand
AACCATTTCATATATTAGCAGAACTCATATCTTCATTTATTCAGATAAAGTTTAGCAAGATGCAACTTTTGTGAGCATTATTGTCCATTGTCTGGTGTGCTGAGGAATGTGTCGAATAAATGACATAATTTATTCCTTGGCTTTGCAGTGTGATTACTCAACATCTAACGGGTGTGGAAGTGACGCATGCAATTACAAGCTCTTCACAGAAAATGCAGAAATCGACAAAAAGCTGCAAAACTACCATCTGGATACTTGTGCTTCTTTATATGCTTATCTTTTTTCCCTGCCGAAATGAAATTTATTACCATGTTTGGATAAGCCACCCTGAAGGTCTTTTCATGCGTCTTCTAAAATTATTAACTTCTAAGTCATCATGCAAATTAGGTTTCTGGAAGAGCCAAGCATCTTTATACCACCGCCAGATATGCTGGCAACCCTCGTACACAAGCATTATGCTGAAAATGGGGGTATTTAATTTAAGGGGAAATACACTTTTGAAGGTTTTATTTTCCCTGAAGTCCACTTATAATGTTTATCAAATTTCATGCACCAAAAACAGTCTTAATTGGGGATTTCGTGACCATTTTCCAGCTTCTCTCTGACTTTTAAAAACGATTTTGTTACTGTGCCTTTAAGACTATATGTAAATGACCTCTGTTATAATTGGCTAACCTCTTTGTATAGAGGTATAATGAGTAACGACGAGTCCACACCAAGCTGCTGGACATTAAAATGTGCTTGTAGTTGTGATGTCATAACCATGGTGATTTCTGACCCATTTATGCAGATTGTTTTCAATAAGTGACTTGACTCAATGTCAAGGTTGTGGCAGCTTCATTACCTGTGTTGGAGCCTGAAAGGTTGTATCTGGAGTTGACTTTTTTAATGATGTTGTCGTGTGTTTGACTCCAATCGCTCTCTGTGTTGCAACTGCAAAAAACAAAACAACAGAGGACAATCGGTGTACTAGATTCAATCCCACAGCCACACGGACATAAAGAACAGCAATCACATTAACAGCCCAAAGGACTGGACATGAGCCAGATGATAATGTGTGAGTGTCAACCAACAAACACATCTGTCTGTCCTCCAGTGCAAACTAGGCCACACTATTACAGATTTCCATTTGTATTTCAGCTTATTTCCATTTGAAATCAGCTTTTTGGGTCCCCATTACCCCTTGGATGAAGACAACTTTGTTTCTGTAATTAGCCAGTGATTAGTTAATAGCCAGGCACATAAAATAAAATAAAATAAAATAAAATAAAATAAAATAAAATAAAATAAAATAAAATAAAATAAAATAAAATAAAATAATAAAATAAAATAAAATAAAATTCTGACTTCTTCAGCAATGTACATGACTATTTATTTATTTATTTATTTATTTATTTTAACACATTTATTTATTTAGGTGTTTCATGCCATGTCATCTAAGACTTTTTTCATGGCAAAAACTATGTAAAATCAGTTTTAAAAAGACAAAAGATAATTTGACTTGCACATATAAAAAACAAAAATGTATATAAAATGTTCTCTGTCCACTTGAGATTTAAAAAAAAAAAAAAAAAATCAGATGTTTTATGTTTATAATTTCAAAACAAATCCTTTAGGTAACTTTGTGAATAAAATTGTTGGATGAGTTATCTTTATTAAACCAAAACAAAACAACAAAATAAAATAAAACAAAATAAAAAAAATCTCAATTTCTTGACTTCTTTAGAGATGTACATTACTTTTTTTTTCTTTTCTTTTTTTAAGGGGTTTTATGCCATGTCATCATGTAAGACTATTTTCATGGCACACTTTATAATTTTAAAATCCCCTTATATTTACAGGTTTTTTGACAGAAATTAATTGGTAGAGCAAATGAAAATGATGGTGACCAGCCAACCTCAACCAATCTGACCAATCAGGGAAAAGAATTAGTCTCATACTTGCCGGTTTTCACTGACTTGAGGTGTGTGTGTATTTTTGTGACATATCAGGACACAAATTTGCATAATGACATGGGTATGACATAGGTATTACAGGAGAGGGTGACTTATGAGGACATTACCCCATGTCCCCATTTTTCAAAAGGCTTATAAATCATACAGAAGAGTTTTTTTGAGAAAGTAAAAATGTGCACAATTTCCTGTGATGGGTAGGTTTAGGGGTAGGGGTAGTGTAGGGCGATAGAAAATACGGTTTGTACAGTATAAAAACCATTATGCCTATGGAATGTCCTCACAATTAACAAAAACAAACCTGTGCGCGTGTGTGCATATGTATATGTGTTGAGGGTCACTTACGCATAAACCTTCAGCAGGTGGTCGTCTTTGGAGTCAGCAGTGAGGAGATCAGCGATGCTGACCACAGCACAGCCGAATGGACGCCTGTATTGCACATTAGACGTGTTCTTCTTCTCTCCTGCACCCATCCTCCCTACACACACACACACAAAGCAATCAGCTCTCATCACTTGCCTGCAGGGTCTTTGGCATCAGTAATTATTCTGTAGAGACGATATCGGCTTTTACCAATCCGAATGATGTGAACGACAATATACACGTCTTTTCTCAGGTCGCCGCTCCCCAGATCCTGAATAATACAAACGAAACTTAATCAACACCGATTACTCTGCATGATTAGCCTGGGAGTGATTTAATCTCAACACTCACCACAAAAAGTGTGCATTGTCTTTCAGTCTTCTCTGGAAACTTGGGCAGACCGTTTTTATTGAGTTTAACAAAGAACCTTTCACTGTGAAACAAAGAGAGAGCGAGATAAATACTTTCAGATTAAACACTGAGTTCATTCTGCAGTTTAAAAACACAAAGATCACAAAGAATTAGATTTTTAAGGACAAAATACAGTGTGTAACTTTTTTGGCACAGCAGGCACAGTACTGTTAAATTCACTCTGCCTAATAAAATATTTACCAAGCAAGCTCTCACACATAAAACTGTTAATCCTAACAGATGTTGAACTGTCAATAAATATTAAATTATTAAAACATAACAGTTCACAAAACAAAACAAAAAATAAAATTACTATTTTGAGACATTAGCATGCAATGCAAGCAATACCAATTTTTAGATAGAGTAATACCATGTTTTTATACATCTGCCATGGTAATACTATGTTATTTGGACGAGTACCAGTACCATGGTAATACTATGTCTTTGGATGTAAGTTTTACCATGGTTTTTAAACATACAAAAACAAACAGATAAAAAAAAAACATGTTTAAATGAACAAACAAAACTTAAAACCAAACAAAACCAGGCCGAAACAAAACAAACCAAACCAAACCAACAAACAAAATCAAACTGAAACAAAACAAAACAAAACAAAAAAAAACACAAAACAAACCACCAACCGAAATTAAAAGAAAATCAACAATCGTGGTAATGCAATGTTTACTAGACACATACCATACTAATACTTTACTTTTTCCTGGATATGTACCATGGTATTTACATCCAAAACATCACTGTACCACAGTTTTGTTTTGTTTTTTGGGGGGAAAGAAAAATTGTGATTCCCAAGGTGCCACCATCATGCCCTTGATCAGGATGCTTTATTATAAGTAACATCAGTTCTGCCAACCATGATGGACACTGCCAGCTGTCAATACAAAGCAATAATGGGAAACACACGTGTCCATCACCGACCAACCTCATAATCCA
This sequence comes from Megalobrama amblycephala, assembly GCF_018812025.1. NCBI lineage: Eukaryota > Metazoa > Chordata > Actinopteri > Cypriniformes > Xenocyprididae > Megalobrama > Megalobrama amblycephala. The sequence goes on along the minus strand of NC_063057.1, from coordinate 3,910,477 downwards.
GTTACATGATGACTTTCACAGCTTCATAATAAAAAGAATAGCAACCCTATAATGTTTCCCAAAAGGAACAATAGCTGGCAACTTCCAGATACAATCCACTCAGGAATATACACGCATTCATGTACGGACTTATATTAAACCGGCCCTTCACACAAACACCACGTTAATTAACTCAGCATTGTTGCGATCCCAGCGTCCCATCACCAGAAGCCGGAGCACAAAGGATGTTTTGGCCTTTGACACACAGCTGCAGGGCCGTAATCGCTTTCTAAAGAGCCGTCTGTGGATAGTGGGATATTCCTATCGGCGGACATCACGCCAGCGTTTCAATGACACACAGACAGGCGGCTTTCTTTCACTCTCACCCGGCACATCACAGAGAATTTGATATTTCCTCCCTTGATGCCAGAGGTTGTAACACGGCAAGTTCAAATGGGACACCGATACGACCCACACGCCTCCCTCCGGACTTGGCTGGATAAATCGACACGGATGGAAAATGATCCCTGTACGTCTAAGCTGGATAAATTAACCATGCCACAAAACGGTCCCGTGGGAACGAAGGGGGAGTCGTTACCCAGAAGGCTGTCAATCAGCACTTTGTACACAACCTGTGGCAGAAATGAGGAGAAACACAGATAGACTCTTTCTCTCCAACATGCTTCACACACACACACAGACACAAGGGGCTTTTGGTAGCAGCATTCAAACCGTCTAAAGAAAAATGAACACAAACAGGATCCTCGTCTTTTAGTAACAGCGCTCACTGTCTGGGCGCCACTAGATGGGTATAAATGGTAACAAGAGCTGCCTAACACCAGGACTGATGCTGAATCACTCAACATGTTGCAGGATCAGTACAAGTTAAGCTTTTTCGCGTTAAAAACGCGTACAAAATGTAACGCAATTAACGCAGCATCCGTTTTTTTTTCCATCATCCTTTAGCTAGCGTTACATTATATGACTACGCCATCATTCATTCAAGTGCTATTAAACCATTCAAGGGTGATAAGATGCAACAAAAAATAAATAAATAAATAAAATAAAATCTGTACTGGCACGCTGTTTGTGTATCTCCTGTCAGTGTGACACGCACACGACTCGTGTTCACAGAAAGCCGCTTCAAACCGTGTTCTCTTTCGTGCTTAAACAGACAAAAACACACAAAAGTATGTCAAAATGCCCACTTTGTCAAGTATCCTTGTAAGCGCAGTCTTAAATAAGTTAAATAAAGTCTTAAAGGTGCCCTAGATTGTTTTTTTACAAAATGTAATATAAGTCCTAGGTGTCACCTGAATGTTTCTGTGAAGTTTCAGCTCAAAATACGCCATAGATTTTTTTTTATTAATTTTTTTAGCTGCCTATTTTGGGGCATCATTAACTATGCACTGATTTTTTCAGCACGGCCCCTTTAAGAGATGCGTTCCCTCTGCCCCACGAGCTCTCGACTATAATACAGTGCATTTACAAAGATCACACAGCTAATATAACCCTCAAATGGATCTTTACAAGATGTTCGTCATGCATGCTGCATGCATACTTCGAATTATGTGAGTAAAGTATTTATTTAGATGGTTACGTTTGATTCTGTGTGAGTTTGAGGCTATGCTCTGTGGCTAAAGCTAACATTACACACTGTTGGAGAGATTTATAAAGAATGAAGTTGTGTTTATGCATTATACAGACTGCACGTGTTTAAAAATGAAAATAGCAACGACTCTCGTCTCCGTGAATACAGTAAGAAACAATGGTAACTTTAACCACATTTAACAGTATATTAGGCAACATGCTAATGAAACATTTAGAAAGACAATTTACAAATATCACTAAAAATATCATGATATCATGGATCATGTCAGTTATTATTGCTCCATCTGCCATTTTTCGCTGTTGTTCTTGCTTGCTTACCTTGTCTGTGCACAGATCCAGCCGTTAATACTGCCTTTCCTTGTCTAATGCGTCGAATGGGCTGGCATTATGCAAATATTGGGGTCATACATATTAATGATCCCGACTGTTACGTAACAGTCGGTGTTATGTTGAGATCCGAGTGTTTTCCGGAAGTCTTTTAAACAAATGAGATTTATATAAGAAGGAGGAAACAATGGGGTTTGAAACTCAATGCATGTCTTTTCCATGTACTGAACTCTTGTTATTCAACTATGCCGAGGTAAATTCAAATTCTGATTCTAGGGCACCTTTACTATTCTTTACTAACTATTCAGATATTTAAAATATACTGTCGTTATGTTGCTTCTACATTAATTTGGAGATTAAATGTGAAATTATTACAATATCAAAATATATCAAAAACTTTAATGTTAGGTGCAATTAATCATGATTAATTACAGAAAAAATGAGTGAAAAAATGTGTATCTCCAAATTATCATTTTATCATATAGTTTTATTACATACTCAGAAGTATGTACTTTCTTCATCAACAGCACATTTCAAATATGCAGTGTCAAATATTCAAATTAGGATATAGCCCTAGTGATTCCCTATTCACTGCAGTTGGGGGAATCTATGAAGCATCGTGATTAAATCCACAGGAGCTGTCAAGGGTGGACACTGAACAGATTTGAAGCCGCAGGCTAGTCTGGAGAAAAAAAAAGGAAAAAAAAAGTGCTACCATACCATATAGAAGCAAAAAAAAAAAAAAGGGACACATAATTAACTGGAAATCAGCCATCTAACCAAGTAGGGAAATCAGTGATGGATCAGGGCCACATTAATATTCTCCTTCAAGACTACAGACAGGGACTGAGTGGAAAAAAACTCCAATCAATGAACAGAAGGAAAACAATGAGCAAATGCCACTGTGCAGCTGTTGAGACAGTTAGAGTCTGTAATTAACCATTAGATGAGATAAACAGGTATATACACTCACACACACTCACACACACAAAACCGTCTGAAAGCTCTCACAGCCTCAACTGCAGGTGTGTTTCCCTGATGAAATCTGTTTATTTGTTTTTCATCTGTCTGGCAGTGGCCAGGGACAAACACAGGAGGAAGCACATGTAATGAGCTTATGATTGAAGAGCACATCCTAGTTCAGGACGCAAATAGGACATTTTTCCACAAAGGAAGATTTTTCATTATAACACTGCTCCAAAAACACTGCTTAAAATAAATAACTAATAAATCTATTCATCAAAGAATCCTGAAAAAGAAATATTATGGTTTCCACAAAAAATATTAAGCAGCACCATTGTTTTCAAATGTAACAATAAGAAATGTTTCATGAGCAGCAAATCAATATATTAGGAGAAAAAAAAAAAAAGAAAAAAAAAAAACTTTTAATGGATTAGTTCACTTCAGAACTCAAATTTCCTGATAATTTACTCACCTCCATGTCATCCAAGATGTTTATATCCGTTTTTCTTCAGTCTCCATATAGTGGACTTCACTGGGGTTCAACAGGTTGAAGGTCCAAATTGCAGTTTAAATGCAGCTTCAAAGGGCTTTACATGAACCCAGCCGAGGAATAAGGGTCTTATCTAGCAAAACGATCGGTCATTTTCTACAAAAATTAAAAATGTATATACTTTTTAACCACAAATGCTCGTCTTGCAATAGCTCTGCGATGTGCCATGCATTACGTAATCACGCTGGAAAGGTCACGCGGAAGTACCGCGGCAAACTCTCATTTTCTCTTCCAACTTCAAAATTTTTTTGTAAAGGGAGTTTTACTTGGTCTTTGCACATTCGCTTTGGAAACACTCACTCGGTACTTCCGGCTACGTCACGCATTACCTTTCCAACATGACTGCGTAATGCGTGTCGCATCGCAGAGCAGTGCAAGAAGAGCATTTGTGGTTAAAAAAAATATATAAATGTTTATTTTTCTTAGAAAATAGCCAATTGTTTCGCTAGATAAGACCCTTATTCCTCATCTGGGATCATGTACAGTAGATCCCTTTGAAGCTGCATTTACACTGCAATTTGGACCTTTGAGCCATTGGTAGCCATTGAAGTCCACTATATGGAGAAAAATCCTGGAATGTTTCCCTCAAAAACCATAAATTCTTTTCGATTGAAGAAAGACAGACATAAACATCTTGGATGACATGGGGGTGAATAAATTATCAGGAAATTAATAATCCTTTATGTATGAGTGTATGAGCTGACAAATCACACAACCATATAAATGATCAGTTAGATGCTCACCTGAGCGGTTTGTTCTCTCGACTATCATAGATAAAGAAAAAGACCTCCAGTTCTTCACCCAGGTTTGAGCTCATCAGACTCTTCAAATGGACAAACAGGTGATGTGTGCTGACAGGAGTCGGAGTTTCTTTCTTTCGGTGTCGATGCTCCATCTATCCATTCAAACACAGAGATCATTACATGTGATGCAACCATTTTTCAATAGAGCAAGATGAAGAAAAACAAAAAGTGACCCTGGTAAGGATTCACAATGCATGTAAACACCAAATAAGGCTCTACCTTTGCATTATGTTTCTTTTTTTTAATACCCAGAAAAGCAGGAAAAGCTGTGCATAATATAAGCAGAAATGCATTGAATATTCCATTGAATCCCAGCGGCTGCATGTTCACAGCACGGCTCCTTTACAGCCCGCCAAATCTAATTTGCTTCAGTTTTTATGCTCCTTTCTTTGCAATGACACCACAGAGTACAATGTCAAATGCGCACACACACACACACACACACAAACATACATGCACGCACATCACTGCACACATTCTTATTTTAAGTGCACATTCACACCGTTGTGCAACAAACACACTTGTCACTTGGGAGCATCATCTATCGGATGGTGTAGTCAAAACATGCACTGTGTGAGGACACAGAGGTGTGAACAGGCGTGATGTGAAATATAAAAAGGCCAAATGAGCAGTGCATATGCTCTCTCAGTGCTTCTGTGTGTATGCATGAGGTCAGAGATAGACACAAATGAACACTAATTTAATTTAAAAACTTATAATACTAACCAATTAAATTAAAACAAAGTATTCCTCACTTAATTAGCATAGAAAGTTTTGAAAGCAATTATTCAAGTAAAGAGGCAGTCATTACAATTAATGTCCCAAACCATCTTGAAAACAAAATGCCATTTTTTTTTTTCGCCAAATAGACACATCAGCTTCAAAAGCATTTTATAGAACGTTGTTATAGAACAAAACGTCCAAACTTATGTGAAGAGACCTTATTTCACTCAAACTGAAAAACTTCTTTATAAAAACCCATAGGAAAATTGAGGGAACCACTAGCGAATTAGTCTTATGAGTATTTATGTTATCCCTGCAGAACACTGTGGTGTTGGGGTGCAAACAAGAGGTGCTTGCAATTAATTTTTTAGTTACAGCAAGTAGTTTTTAAATGCATGAATATCACAGAAATCATGCATTTTAAAATAATGTATTTTTGCGAGATACTAGCACATGTAAAGTACATAATGTTAAATATTTCAATTGTATTCACAAATTTGGTTTGAACTGACTGTAAGGTGATGTGTGAGTAAAAACGGAAGCATTTAAAGGTGCTAAAGAGGATCTTTTCGTCGACTGAGAAACCAAAAACTGTGAGTTTTTGAAATGAGCGCATGCGTAAGAACAACCCCCCTCCTTCACAGCTCATTTCGAGGGAACGCCTCCCAAAACTCGTGCACGAGTATTGGAACACGCTGTGTCGTGTTAGTGGATTCATTATGTCAGACTCACCGCAGGTAACTCATAATCTGCAGTTTTTACTCCTGTCTCCTGACAAAAACATTGCATGCGGCACCTGCAGAGTGTGGAAAGTTACTGGAGCGCACAGCCGCGCACGTCTCTCACAAGGAACGTCATGGCAGTGATTGACAAGCCAGAGGGCCAATCGTTTACGCGATGATTGCGTAAAAGATTGGCTAATGTTTTTAAGGCCCTACCTCATGCACAGATGATGTATATTAATATTATTCCTTTCAGTGCACCTAATAAATAGTCTTTTATCAGTTAGTATAGACAGTTTCAAGTAATATTGCAAAAATGTATAAAACAAAACATCCTCTTTAGCACCTTTAAGTACATTAAAGTCACTATGAATACAAAATTTACTTTTTTATGGAATACTACAGTACTATAAATTATTTATCCGTGCACATATTTTTTATTATTTTTTTAAATTCATGTGCCCTCGTAATCTTTAATCAAAATAACTTCCCCCCTCCCTTTTGCACCAACATCTCTTCTCTGATGACGTGTTTACTGGCACGAGGGCGGGACAACCTGACACTCACATGAGATTGACCAATAGCAAACCACAACCATCCAATCAATTCCCCATGGACAAAATCAAGTCCCGCCCTACATTTTTTCTTGTTCAAGAAGCTGTTTCACTTGGATCACAATAGGGAACAAAAGACTATCACAACTTCCCTTTCATGCTAACTTTAATAAATGAAGAAAAAAAAAGAGAGAGGGAGAGAGAGAGAGAGCGCAGAAATTCCTTATTTAAGGGGAAATTATGTTAATCAAAGCTCAAATTTCAGAGTTTTAATGGGAATGAATAGGCTAAAAAGATTTCAATAAAGACTTTATTCCCTGTTTGGCAGGTCGGGTCAGATCACGGAAGCTTCTAGAATTCTTAAACCGCTTACTTTCACATCAATAACTCCAAACAAAGACCACCTGTGCCCTGATCGAGCGTGTGTGGGGTAATAATTATCAGGAATAATAAAGTAAGAACCAACAAGTAACAAAAAACTCAATGACAACAACTATACATGTGTGTCTGTCTGTGTGTGTCTGAATATACACACACACACACACACACACACACACACACACACACACACAGAGCTGTGTATATTCAGATTCAAATGTTATACTAACAGAATCAAACGTGACGAAAACCATTCAGTTCTATTATTTTCAATAATTTAAAATCGGAAGAAAATCTGGATTGCCAACCTCGCTAATACCAATAACCACTAATTATTTTTAATCACCAATAATTTAAAAAATAACAAAAAATTAAAACATCTAAAAATGATCTAAAATTTCATAGCCATAAAATTGGTCATCAAAACATTTTAAGTTATAATCTAAAAAGCTGCCAACAGAAAAACTGTATAATGCTTCAGGTGGACAAAAAAGCCATGATATTTGCTTCCAATAATATCAACTAAATCAGACTGATTAAAAAAGCCTTGTATATACAGATATAGATACAGACTGTCCATATTATTGTGGTGTATTCATTGTTTCCCCACTCCCAATCTCTCAGTTTCTTTCACACACACATTTGTGGTGATGTCTGAATCTTCAGCACTAATTAAAGTGTGTGTGGTGAGACTGGGTGACCTGATTCACTCCCACACTATTCATCACAGCACACTGGGTATGTGTCACAGGTAATGAGCTCCGTCTAAACACACACAAAACGCCATCCTGTTGAGCCTGCTATTCAATCACAGCTAAACTAGACCATCATAGCACAAAATAACCCAAATAAATCAATAAATGTTGCCAAGAACTTCCTTTTTAGCTTCAATAGTCATTCATCATAAACACCAGTTCTAATTTTAAATAAAGCCTTATATAACATTAGTTCCATGTTCAAATTAATAAATTTTTTTGGCCATCAGCAATTTGCAGGTTGCAAACATGTGCTTCGTGTTTCATCTCACACGCAGTTGATAGCAAAAGTTTGTGCGCCCACCACATAAACCACAGACAGGGTACGGTAATGGAGTCCGTCTGGCAGCGGAGGGTTATTAGATTACATTACACAGTATGGGGACACTTCAGGTCACGTTTAGCCAAAGTAATGCTTCAATGTGCTTCGCATAACTCAATTATATCACAGCAGAGACTCCCCGCTGTCAACAACCCCTCCGGCCGGCAACCAGACTTCCACATCCATGACGACTGTAATTTTCTGTGGCGTATCTTGTCAGTGCGGCTCAGAATTACTGTCATTTTCCCCACGGGGCCTGTTACCCGAGCTGAGCATTGCATTTAACGGAATGGGATTAGGTAGCCAAATCGGGAATCTTTCTCAGACGATCAACTCAGGAACGGGAATGGGGTTGTCATGGTAATGCAGCAAAACAGACGTACCAGTCGGTAGAGCTCGGTGACGCTGATTTCATCCGGGTCCACCATGCTGAACTCTCTTCTGGGTACCAGGTCCAAACCCAGCTGCCTGTGAAAGCAGAGAAACAGTACAGCATTACCAGACTGTGTACAACATATTTCTATGTTAAAGACCGTTCAAAGGCCGAACACTGCAAGTGTGTGTTAGAAATCAGGAATTGTGGGAGAACATTGTGCTTGGTACATCTTTCATCTTCAAACCAAACTTGGGTCTTCAGCCGACCAGTGTTAATTTCGTTGACGAATAATTTAAGTCATAATTTTAGTCCTCGACATTTTTTCACAGACGAAAACGAGACGATGACTAAATAAAAATGCGCTTTGAATGAATAAAACTAAAATCTACTCTATTTTTTGTCAACGAATAAAAATGAGATGAAAATGATAGAGGGGGACGATTTGAAATGTTTCTTGTGTAGCAAATCAGCATATTAAGATAAAATAGCATATTTCTAAAGGATCATGTGTATATATAATATATTACAATAGAAAACTTATTTCAAATTGTAATAATATTTAAAAATATTGCTGTTTTTACTGTGATTTTTATTGTATGGAGCCTCAATGAGTATAAGAAACTTATCAAGTTTCTATCATATCAAAAACATTACACAATCTTACAGACCCCAAACTTTTGAACAGAAGGGAAAATAGTACTTATAAGTATTCATGAATTATATGACTTTTTAAAGGTGCCCTAGATTATGTTTTTAAAAGATGTAATATAAGTCTAAGGTGTCCCCTGAATGTGTCTGTGAAGTTTCAGCTCAAAATACCCCATAAATTGTTTTTTATTAATTTTTTTAACTGCCTATTTCGGGGCATCATTATAAACGCGCCGATTTTATGCTGCGGACCCTTTAAATCCCGTGGTCCACGCCCACAGAGCTCGTGCTTGCCTTGAACAGTGCCTTAACAAAGTTTACACAGCTAATATAACCCTCAAAATTGATCTTTACAAAGTGTTCATCATACATGCAGCATGTATGCGTCGGATTATGTGAGTATTGTATACTGTTATATTGTTTACTTCTGATTTTGAATGAGTTTGAGGCTGTGCTCCGTGGCTAACGGCTAATGCTACACTGTTGGAGAGATTTATAAAGAATGAAGTTGTGTTTATGAATTATACAGACTGCAAGTGTTTAAAAATGAAAATAGCGACGGCTCTCTTGTCTCCGTGAATACAGTAATAACCGATGGTAACTTTAACCACATTTAACAGTACATTAGCAACATGCTAACGAAACATTTAGAAAGACAGTTTACAAATATCACTAAAAATATCATGTTATCATGGATCATGTCAGTTATTATTGCTCCATCTGCCATTTTTCGCTATTGTTCTTGCTTGCTTACCTAGTCTGATGATTTGGTTGTGCACATCCAGACGTTAATACTGGCTGCCCTTGTCTAATGGCTTTTATAATGTTGGAAACGTGGGCTGGCATATGCAAATATTGGGGGCGTACACCCCGACTGTTACGTAACAGTCAGTGTTATGTTGAGATTCGCCTGTTCTTCAGAGGTCTTTTAAACAAATGAGATTTATATAAGAAGGAGGAAACAATGGAGTTTGAGACTCACTGTATGTCATTTCCATGTACTGAACTCTTGTTATTTAACTATGCCAAGATAAATTCAATTTTTCATTCGAGGGCACCTTTAAAAATTATGGTAACAATGACAATTTGGGGGGAATTATGGTGCAGAGAATTTTATTGCAATTATGCTTAATTGTCCATAAAGTGTTGACATTAAAAAATGTCAACACTTTATTTTCTTCATGCAGAATAAAATGTAATCCTCATTTTTCTTTTATATTTGTGTGAAATATGACCTGAACATGTTCATGACGGTTGTTTTGAGATCCAACCTGTCACTTTATTACATCATGCAGGTGATGTGGTACTCACTCATTGCCCCAGTCCAGACGTGCCGTGATGTGCTGTTTGACATCCCTCATGCGGTCGTGGGTCAGGTGACCCACCAAAACCTGCCGCCTAAGGTCCAAAATCTCATTCATCACATGCCACAGTCTGTGAAAGAGATCTCCTTCATTTTTCTATGGGGGTAAACAAAAGGGAAGGAAAGAGCAACTGAAATGTTGAAGTTGCAGCTTTAATAATGGGCTATACTGCTGTACCACGGAAATATAATGATCTGGTGTAAAAATAATTCAAAAACAGTTTCCCCCTCATCAACAGCTGAAATACAAATAATATATTCCGCCCATCAGCATCTGTGCACGTAGAGTTCACGTAGCCAGTGTCTGGCTGTGGGCGGACTGCTGTGTTTGCCCAAACAGTATTTACCACAAAGAGCTGCTTCCACATGGCACCCCAGTCCCTCAGGGTGGACGTCATCTCCGTAATGACAGAGTCTTCAGTCGGCATCACCGTCTCAAACTGCCTGTGAGTCAAATGTGGGCGGCACACAGCGCAACAGATATGAGATACACCTCATCTGGTTCTGCGCTTTCTATACTGTACGTTAATCAAAAGAAAAAGCAGATGTATTGTGGAGCGCTGGCGTTTTCCTTCTGTTCGCAGTCACTACATTCATTTAGCATTATGTTCAGGCTGCCCAGTCTCAGATATCCATACACTAATAAAAAAAAAAGTTGTAAAATCTAGAAAACCAAACTTTGCTTATATCGCATGGATGCAGAATACAGAAGTAGGTAAAACAATAACATTGCCAGATATGTATGAATTACGTGAGTTCTCATAGGTTTGATTGCCATTCACTCTGAATTTAACATGCTAACGCAAAGATATGCAGTAATCAAGCTAGTAATGATTGAACATTTTCTCATTGAAAAATACAAATCAAAGTATGTGAAAACAGACTGTTTAGTGGTGTAACACAAACGTCATTGGAATTACTTTTTTTGCAGATGCAAACTGGAAGTTAAGATGGCTTTATTGCAATAACAATAGCGAGATGTGTAAAATGTGCATATTTGCACTTTATACTGAGAAGCTGGATATCTGCGAGTACAGATTAATCAAGCTGAATACTCAGCTATTCAGAGGGTCTGAATGTTCACCATCCTTTCCTTCAACTCACCCCTTATTCTTGATATGCGCATTCTTCAGATGAATGTAGTTGCATGGGAAAATGCCCTAAAAAGAAAGAGATAACAGATTAACAAACCAAAATAAAGTGAATAAGTCTACTAATAATCAAGGGAACAAACAGACAGAAATAAAAAGAGAGACTGGCTTTGATCCATGCGTTTCGTCTGACGGTGTTGCTGTGATATTTCAGTAACAGAAAATAGCATCCAACACTGACAGACCTGATAAAAGACAAAGAGACAGTTGCTCACCTTGGCATTCGGGTTCTTGAGGACGAATCCTCTGTACCAACCTGAAACACAAAACATTTCTGTGACTTTCATCTTTAATAACAGCCTAATGTTTCTCGACTAAGTCTTTATGAAAGTTCTTTTCATAGGACATTATCTAAAAAAACACAGTAAGTAATGTTGGAAATGTTCTCTTAAAATGAGTTAAGAATGTGCAAATGCATGGATTTACATAAGTAGTGCATTTGAAAGGATTTGGATGTGTGTGTGCAGTGAAAGAATTTTAAAAATGCTTATTAACATTGAAAGTCAGTTGAATATCTCAAACATCCAACCATATAATGCAGCACTGAATATAGCATCTAAACAAACAAAATGGCAATTGCCAAAGATTTACCATGTACAACACACAACTCTAAACACATTTTATCACATACTGTAGAAACTTGGTGGTATATTTAATTTTTTTATTTGTTCAACTGAACTTAGTCTTGCTCCCAGACCTGTAGGTTGTTTTCTTTGTTTCCGAAACATCTATTTAAAAAATTGTTACATTGTTGCAATTATTTCTTTGTTCGGTTCATTTTTACAAGGCAACAATTCTAAACGGACCCGTTCACCTGTTTACATTCCGGGATTCCACTCACTGTGATCATCCGTCAGGATTAAATGAGATGAAATAAATCAGATAAAGTCTATAAGGTGCTCCCTAAACACCTTGTAAACTTCAGTATTTTTTGTGTTTTGGACCGTTGCTCTGAAATATATGTTAATCCGACTAAATTTCAATTAGGCATTTCACTTTTGTCTTTGCTCCAGGTTAAGGTGATTCATTTTGAGAGGCATTAGCAAAACAAACAAGGTGAAATGGCCTGGTTTGTTGGCCCGTTGGGTCGGATTGCTTTCTCACCACAAACAAACCCTTCAAGAGTTACTTTTCAAGTGGGCTGAAACCACCTCGTACATGCGATCTTGGGACGATTTTCTGTATCATGAACAAAAGGAGAATTTGAAAAATCATGGTGCATCACAGACAACAAGACAAAACATTATTATGATTATCATGCAAGAGGGAGCACCTCAAGTGAACTCATGTGGAAGCAGATGTAAACAAAATAGATATTGCCTGTTCTTCAGCGAGAACTGGGGGTGATATTTTAACTACTAATTTTAAGGTCTGTTAACAGTAGTGTGAAAGCCATCTTTAGCATCCAGGGCTAAAATGTTTGATCGGCAATATCGTCAGCACGTTAGATTATAGAGCTAGCAGCATTTTACACTCACCCGGTACGTTCAAAACTGAGGCGATATCTTGCCTTTATAAAAATGGAGTTCTACAGTATATAGAACCCTAGAGTTCTTGACTCAATTTTAAAGTATCTTTTAGGGGTTCAAAGAACTCTTTATAGGCCAAAAGGTTCTATGCATGGAGAAATATGTCTTAAGTTCTATATAGAACCTTCTCTTCTAAGAGAGTACTGAGATTAAGCAATGATTTGACCAACAAGTTACTTTCAACCTCAGCTTCACTTTGACTCACTGACGACCTGCACTACCACTGCCATAACCCAGTACAGCAGATCTGATCATCTCCAGCACTGATGAACTTTCTGCCTACTGCAAACCCAACCTTAAACTGTGCTTCCTGGCAAAAAGCTGAGAAGGTGTGAAAAACAGGGGGCCTGCATCACCTCTGCACTTATGGTAAAGAGCATAATAGCAGCTGAATTTAGAAACATGACCCCTCTGATAATTAGCACCTCCAGTCAGTCAAGAACTAGTGATTATGTAGTTTCATATCTACCGTGTAAGATTCTCCTATACAATGTTACTGGGTGTTCTCCAACCGAAACCGGCTCTCTTACTCAAAAAAACAGGAAGCGCATGCACCTAGAGAACAAAGGAGTGTGTCTTCAAAGGGTGGAAACAGGAAACGAAGGAGTCGAGTGTGGGTCACAAAAAAAGACTGGTTTCAAATCCTCCGTTTCAGAGGTGGTACAGGTGTCTGTGTCAGCAGTTTATCAAATCAAGCCAACCCCGATGAAAAGGCCATCTTCGACTAGAATGATTTGCCACGCTAGTTTATTTAGACTGGTTATAGCTGGTTTCCCATATATTTACGTACACACATACATAAACACACACACACACACACATATTTCAACTATTCGTCACTTCATAAAATTAAGGTTGAACCACTGCAGTCACGTGGACCATTTTAATGATGTCTTTAGTACCTTTCTGGACCTTGAAAGTGGTAGTTAAATTGCTGTCTATGGACGAGACAGATACCACTCGGATTTCATCAAAAAGATCTTAATTAGCGTCCTGAAAATGAACGAAGGTCCTACAGGTTTGGAACGACATGAGGGCGAGTAATAAATGACTTTTAATTTTAATTTTTGGGTGAACTATCCCTTTAAGTCAAGGCAAAAGTTGTTGGTTAAGAGTTGTTGATTAATAGTTGCATTAACAGTCAATTAATTGTTTATTAGTCAAATATCAAAATAATTGTTAGGTGTAGCCCTATTTAGCAGATGAAGCCGTTCAACCTGAATGGACTTCCTGGTAAAGCAAGACTGAAAAAGAAGTCCTGCTGGTTAAGCTAGTTAAGAAGCCTGGTAGGAACAAAAATGCACACCATCCAAAACAACATATGCTGGAGACCAACTGTTGGTCTTTTAGGTAGGGAAGCTCCCGGTCAAGCCTGGCAACATTATTTTCAAGCAGCCCTGCTGAAATGGAAATTTAAAAAAAAAAAAAAGCCTATGCCAGCTAAAACAGTTTAAATAAGCTGCTCAGCTTAAATGACCAGTTAACACCATCACTGAATTACCAATATAATGTTTGTTATAGGCACTTTCATGCTTGGCAAGTCTAACAGCAACAATAACCATCTTACTTAAGTAGAGAGTAGACAGACCAGCACTGTCCATCTTAACCATTTTGCAATTTAAGCTGGTGCAAACTGGTGTGAACAACAAGATGAGGTTTATAATAATGAAATAAATGTAAAAGATGGTTTTGAGGAAAGTGGCTCGCAACAGCACTCATGTACCTTCACATTTCTCTAGGATCTGCACCGTGTCACCGATCTCCAAAGGCAAGCCATGCTGTACTGTTCCTCGGAAACTGGCCAGCACTGCAACAAAAGAATGACAATCAATTAATGATAACTTCTCAGTCTTTTCCAATGTCAGTATTGGCGGTAATGGATTACAAGTAACATGCATTACATAATCAGATTACTTTTTTGATGTATAATAAAGGGAGGGATGTGTTTGTTTGGGTTGATTTCAAATATGAACAACGTTTCTCAGCAATTGTTTACTGCACTTTTAACATGATACTAAAGTATAAACTATATATGATGAATTTAATCAAGAGAACACTGGGGAGAAAAAACAAAAACGCTCCATTCATACACATTTGGTCAGCTATGAACCAAATTTGAAGTTCAGCAAACACTGCACTGCAAATTTGCATAGTGCAAAGACATTTGACTAATAGAAGACATAAACGTCAAAGATTGACCTTTTTGGCTGAATTCAAACAGCGCACAAACCCAGAACTCTTTTTTTGCAGTGTTGTGGGGTTTGAAGTCATTTCAGATGCTCAAAGCCTAGCGTGACCTCAGTTTAAGCTCATAAGGGCAGGGTTGCCAGATTTGCCCTGAAGTTCAGCGTTGTGAGAAGGTTTAATAAAAGTGACGTGTCTTTCTTCCTTAAGCGCTCAATATAGAGGCTCACCTGAGGAGACTCGCTTTGATGAGCACGTACGTTAAGAGCCTTTGAAGCCAAGGCTCCCTGAGCCAAGAAAAATAAAAAAATAGAGCAGAAATGAAGTATATGGAGACTAAACGATGGAGAGACATGCAAGAAGAAAAGAAGTGACAGACTGAAAACTGACAAAAAAAGAGAGACAAAAGAGACTGCAGAGAGAGAAAGAGGTCTTGCAATCAGCGTTCCTCATACAAACATCATGACAGCTCTCATATCCATTATAATGTCATCATTAACCACTTCACTCACAGGGGATTATGGGATAAGGTGTGTTAAATCAGGTTATATCACCTGCCTGAGATGAATCCAGAGATGATTTGTGGAGTGGATTTCATAGTTTTATGGGATTCTGATAAAGAGGCTCTGACCTAATTGAGAACCGCTGTGTCTATGTGTTGTAAGACTTTAAAGGGGTACTTCACCCCTGGAAATATGAATGTGTATTTAAAATTGGTCATTTATGTAGTAGAAATGTGAAGTTATTTTTGAATTTGGAGCTTTCTAGACTGAGAAAAGGCAGAAAATGTATTTTTGACTAATGTGGATGAAAGACAACAACTCCCAGAATGCACTTGTTTTGCTGCCCTTGCGAGGCCACGCCCAAACCACGCCTATCGGTTACAGGCGGCATTACCAGGAAAATTCAAACAACTAGGCTTGCTTTGTTACATATTAATTCTATAAATCGTGAGTTAGTTCATACATTTACAGCGAAATGGTGCTAAATTGCTTTGTACCTGGATGTACACCCAAAACCAGGAAAGGACAAGTAAGTTTCCATCATTTTCCGATTAAGTTAAAGATTTGGAGCGATGTAAACAGTGGCTGCGGGCCATCAAACACCCGAGGTTTGGAGATGACACCGTTATAGAAAACCTAAAAAAACGCAGAATATGTAGTCTCCATTTCAAGCACGAGGACTACGAACCAAATATCCTTGCAATGAAGAGAACCATTCTGAAGGACACCACGATACCATCGATATTCACTTTCCCAGAGGACGAACAGCCTGGGCATCTGGTACTAAGCGTATTCGCTTAGAGGTAAGACTTGCTGATACTAGACTGATAACACAGTAGCCTATATCTAGTGTTGTAGGTAGCAGTAAAACTGCAAACTTAGCAAAGTAACGTTAGATAGACAATTACATATAAGTTGCATATAAGTTGACTGTTATCAAAGTAAAGCCACTGTTCTGTAAAACTGAAGTCTATTTATCTATTTATGCTAACGTTACCACAAAAGCTGTATTGGTTGAGATGACTGCAGAGACCGATAAATTTGCGAGATGAACCACTGATGTAGTGCAGACAAAATAAAGTTAATTACTGTAAGCTTAAAAATATAATTGACACCCACTTTTGATAAAATCTTTGATCTATGTCCGTGAGTAACCTCAAACGCGCATATGTATGGGCGTGGTGAAAAAATGCGGAACTACCTGCTATTACTGGCTGTAGTTTTAAGCCTCTGGCCAAAAAAGCCTCCGATGACGCAAAATGACGATTTTTGCGTCATCGGAGGCTTTTTTACAGAATAAAAATGCATAAATCTCTCATCTCAGGCTGATATGAAGGGGGAAAGCACGGTAATTCGAAAATACTAGTGGTATTCTACTAATACAAAGCTTAATGCTAAATCCTGAAGTAACCCTTTAAATGATGATTAAAAAGTGATCGTAAGATGCACAGAACACCCAGAAATACTCACAAATTCCCAATCAAATGATTCATTGGAGTCAGTTCTTCTTAGAGAATCAAAAAACAAAGTAAAACCAGTGTAGTCCAACTGATTCGAAGAATGACGCCTATGAGTTAATCAAAAACATACAGTACAACAAGTGGTTTCTAACGATTTCCAAAATAATTACTCCTATGAGTCAGTTCTGTTCAGTGAATCACAAACAAAGTGCAATCAGATTCTATGAGTGGATTCTTTTTAGTGAATCAAAAAAAAATAAAAAATAAATAAATAAAAAATGCAGTGTGGCCAGTGTATTCCAACCATTTACAAAAAGAATAACTCAAATGTGTCTATTCCATTGAATCAAAAACACAGCAATCAGTGAAGTCCCAAAAGAATAACTCTGAGTCGGTTCTTGTTAGTGAATCTAAAACATTCAACATGACCAGTGTAATCCAATCGCCAAATTAATGAGTCTAATGAGTTGGTCATCTGGGTTCTTTTTAGTGAATCATAAACATACAGTGAGAACAGTGTATTCCAAACGATTCCAAAAAGAATGACTGTAACGGGTTGATTCTAATGAATCAAAAACAAGTGCAATCAGTGCAGCCCAAGTGATTCCCAAAAGAATAACTTCAGAGTCAGTTCTTGTTAGTGAATCTAAAACATTCAACATGAACAGTGTAATCTAATCGCCAAATGAATGAGTCTAATGAGTTGGTCGACTTAGTTCTTTTACCCCTGGTTTCACAGACAAGCCTTAAGCTAGTCCTAAACTAAAATTCATGTTTAAGCTGTTGTAACTGAAAGTAACTTAAATATGTCAGTGCCATTGTTTTGTCTCAGGATGCACACCAGTAATGCTTTTTTTTTCTAGTGAAGTTTATAAAAGCTAATTAAATGCCCTAATTGAACTAAGGCTTAATCCTGGCTTAGGCTAAGCCCTGTCTGTGATACCGGGACCAAAAACATACAGTGCTACCAGTGTACCTACAAATGTAACAGATTCCTAAAACAAATGACTCCTATGAATTGATTCTTTGTAGTGATTCAAAAATATACAACATGACTAAGGCAATCTAGTCCTAAGGAATGAGTCTTAGAAGGGGTTTTTTGTTTGTTCGTTTTTTTGTGAATCAATTGAGGGTCCATAATTCCTTACAATTCCCACTTAACCACCCGGAATACCCTAGCAACCGCATCGCAACAACTTGGCAACAACTAAAGAGGAGTTTTGGACATCACTCATATTTCCCTCAGGAAATGTACAATGTACAGTTCACATTAATGTTTCATCGTGCAATTGTAAATATGGTGCACTGAACCACTAAAATTGTAAAACCTGGATCTATCAGAATATTTTTACTCAGAATTACAAACTAGAACCGTCCTTGAGTTCAATGCATTTCCTTGAAACACTCATCTGATCACAATCTCAATGTCCAAAACTTCTGTTCATCCAAAAAGCCTCACAACCCAAGTTTCATGTCCCTGAGTTTTGAAGTCAGCTGCGTCCTATCTGTGTGATTTGACTTTAAAATTTGGAAACCAAAATAACAAAGTAGGTCCAATGAATAAATTATACAGGTTTTCGGCAGCAGCACATTAAATTATTCAGCTTGGATGTGGAGTCCTTGACAGAGCTCAAATCCTTCCCCGGTAACCGTAAGGCTGCTGTTAACTGAGCTGGAGCATCGCCAAAGAGGCTCAAACGTGTTCAGTGACCGAAAAATACTTTCAGTGGTTTTTAATTACCTGAAGAAAGAGAAAGAGCAAGCATGTGAGGAAGAGAGACACCCTTACCTCTCCAAAAAGGTGAACTACCAATATTAAAATTACATGGCAATCAAGCTTTCAAAAGCTCAACCACGGTGACCCCAAAAAGTATTTGGACACACTTAATGTCTGAATGCCACTGCACAAAATGATAAGACATCAATCAAAAAGGTCTCTGCAAACAAATTATGCTTTTATGAGAAGCAACTTTACTTTGCGTAATCATTTTTGCTTTTAACCAGCTGGACGCAAGATGATTTTTATTGGATGTATGAGGACTTGTTAGTCAAAAACTGATATCAATCAAAAAGGCAAAGTAATACAGTTCTGCTCATGGATATCTAGTGTACTTGCAACTAAGTGCCTCAAAATAAAATGGTATCTTTTTAAAGATTTGATGCCTGACTCTGGCAAATCCAGTGATTATTTCAATCTTAAATTACTCTTTGCTTCAACTCAGTATGTTGTTGACACAAATTATTAATTGAAAACATGAACTGTAATATTTCACAACATTTATAAATAAATCCATATTTATAGTAGAGTGCCAGATTCCCAGAGACAGATTAACCCTGGACCTAAATTACAATCTCATCAGTAATTCTGCACTGAAAATCCTTTTTAGCACTATCCCTAATCTCTGTGTTTGGGTCACCAGCCCATAGTGTCTCGAAAATCATCTGTAATCATCTCTGAATGCATTTGCACACTACTAATCATGAGGAACTGTATCTGACAGCAGTTATACTAAAGTGAAGATCAAACGGACTTGGAGCTCCAAAATTTTTGTCCTAAAATATATTTTATTAGGTTGCATCATTTTGCACACTGTGGAAGGAGCCTTTGTCGTGTGCGTATGATGCCTAAAAATTAAGACTGGGATGAAAATATTGATATTAATCAATTCTCATGTTGATGAACTGATATCCATTCTTAAATCCCAAGAATCGTTCTTTTTGTCTATGCTATTTTCTGTTGATGTGTGAACAAAACTTCACTTGACATTATTTGTATCACCTCTCATCCATTAAATCACAATAAGCTTTGTGCATTGATACTTTTAGTCTTGGCTTTCAAATTGTCAATTTTATTGTGATATTCAAACAATAAATACCGGTTTGGTGCTCTTTAATGTGGTGTGACAGACTGCTGTAGGCACTTTGTGAACCGATCATCTCTTTCTCTTTACTACTTGTTTACAGCACTAAATTAAACATGAATGAACATCAGAAGGAATGTTGAAAGATAAAATACAACTTACAGAAAAGTATCATGTAACTGACATGTAATCGCTCAATCAGTGTTTCAACTCCAGAAAGACGTAAAACAGCAAAGGCCAATCAGATTTTTACGAATCTGCTCAACAGCACTCAAAGCACCATATTTTTAAAATTTCAGACTTGGTATCGAAGTCTGCACTTTTGACTACGCTAAATAGCTTGATACCCAACTAGAAAAAAGAACAATTGACAATGTCTGTAATTGATGTATCCAAATTAATACATTTTAACCCTCGAGCGTCCTTTGTATAACAGCCTTAGGCCATCCTTAAAAATATTTTGGTTTGCAGTAACAGTAAAAAAAAAAAGAAAAAAAAAAAAGGGTCGGTAGGTAGGTCTATTTTTTTTTTTTTCAAGTTTCAATGTAAAAAAAAAAAAGTACAATTTTGGTGATGGTGATTACGTAGGTATGAATTTAAACAAATTAGCATATTGTGACATCACTGACTGGGTCTTTCAACCCATGCCTTCGGGCGCAGCCGTGTTTCGTTTCCACTGTCGGGCCTAAAGTGGGCGTGCTAGTGCGTGCCAGGGCCAGTCGCATTTCCACTGTCACTTCCGGGGCTTGATCGTGCCTCATTGGGGCTTCCTCGGGGCCAACGGCCCGGGTTTTTCGGCCCACCGAATACCTTGGTCCAAAGCGGGCCAGCTCGGGCTTGAGGAGGGAGTGTTTACGAACAAAGGCGGTGTTTATCTGTGTGTGGAGACGGAGGCGCTGATGATTACATGTAGGTTACCAGCTAACACCAGCATTAAAGACTTTTAAAATCATTTTAGCTCAAAACTCACTTTCAGACAGCAGCAAGTGTTTTAAATAACTTATGTTTGTGATCCGATGTGGATTCTGATCACCAAGACTATGCACGCTATTACCATAGTAAACATGGTAAATACGACGGCTTGAAGAAATCAGACAAATATACGTAGGCTATCACAATCATGTAATTATTTTATCTGTCAGCACATCTCGTCTCTCAACGGGTTGAGACGAAGCGAACGCACCGGCCATAGTGTGACATCCATAGATGACGTCACAGGTTTTTATATAAAAGAAAGAACGTAGCCTTCGTTTGTATGTAGGCCTAGGCTATTTATACATTTACAATACTTACTAAAATATAATTAATATTATTTTATTGCTTTTGTATTAGTTGTTTGAAGAGTAAAAAAAAAAAAAAAGGTCGGTCTTAACGCAAATTTACAACCGGCAAGTCGGTCGGACTTAAAGCAAAAAAAATAAAAAATTTGAGTCGGTCCTAAATTGACAGGGTCGGTCGGGTTACGGCAAACAAGAATATTTTTAAGGATGGCCTTAAAGGTGCACTCAGTAGAATTTCAAATACACTGTTTGGAAGTTAGTCAGGCCAACACCAACAACAAACGTGTAACCAATCAACATTAGGCGGCGTATGATGGAGAGTATAAGGAGAGAGAACGATCAAGAGGGAGATTTGAAAATAATAATAAAAAAAAAATAATAAAAAATGCAAAACGAGAGACAGGGCACAATACAAAAGAGCTCAAAAGAATATCACTGGAATGAAGGTTTATGACAAATTTGGGCACGAAGGTCTCCGATGTGATCCCAAGTTTTTGTAAAAATAAATGTTATATCACTATCTTCGATAAAAATAAAAACTATCAATTTATGCATTTTGCAGACATCGAAAAAGAACTCAACACAAGACTCTGTTTGTGCGGATTAACTGCAGATCTGGTTTAGGTCTGCTACTTGGTTTCAGATCTGCGGAGGGTGTGATGCTACAGCTGGGTAGTCTAAGCTCCTTACAGCACAACACAGAGCTCAGGATGATGGGTTTACCCTTGCAGCTCAAGTTCTGGCCAAGTGACATGTGTATCTGCCTCAGTGCTTCCAGGCTTGTGCCTGAGCCATCCAGGAAACAGAAACAGAGCTCAGAAGATTTAAACAAACCTAAAAACAACCAGCTGTTACATGTTAATCAAAAGCAGGTAATTTTGTAAGTAGGATTACATTTACAACAGATTCAAAAAGTAGCCTAAACATTTTTTATATGCTCAAAGTATTCATTTTTAGCGGCAATGCCAAAACTTAGTATGGTGGACAAGATATTGCAGATATATTAAAAATATCAAATAACTATATTATATAATATAATATTATTATGTGACAATCACAGTCAATATGTGATTATAATTACACTAAAATATATTAACATATAAATTAGCCATTATGAAAGCAATTATATATTACTATTAGAATACTATTCGAATATAACAATATAAAATGTTATAGTATTATCATTCGATTCTTTAATCGTAAACCACATTGTAAAAAATTATTTTCATGATTTGTTATCACAACATTTTTTCTTTTGTCAAATCAACTTCAATAATTAATGTGGTTCAGATAACTTAATATTTTGAGTTTGTTGATTTAACAATTGCCTTCATTGTATTAACTCAAATTTAATTTCAATGAACTCAAAAATTAAGGCAACCAGGTAACTTACTTTAAGTTAAACCAACAATTCTTTTTTGTTTTTTTTTTACAATAATTGTATACAAAATATACAAATACTTAGATACACATTTAGCTTCTATAAGTACACATTCAAACAGCATAAATAGACATCATATCGGCCATTAGCCATCCTGCTTCCAAAAAATTATGCTATTCCAAGCATCAATATGCCGTCGACTCAAAATTGGTTCAAAAGGATCCCCTAATGTGCTTTTACCCTCACTTAAACCAACATTGCCCCATACTGATTTGTGATCCAGCCATGAACCTGACAGCTAATCAACCTCTAGATTCATTAATTATTCATTATCACATTAATATGCAAATGTACACCGGGTTCTGTGTTGTCCGTGACCGTGTTGCCAAATGAGACTGAATTATTAACACAACATTTAGGTCTAAACATTGAGCATCCTGCAGCGCACAGTGAATAAATTATGCAGAAACTGGGAATATTTTGTTTGTTGGGTTGGATCAAGAAGTTGTAAAACAATTAGGCGAGAATGTACTAAAGTATTTAGTACAAGTAAAACCTTTTTTTTTTTTTTTATCTTGTACAAAACAGGATTTAGGGCATGTAAATCGCCTGTGATACTAGCAGGCAATTAAATTCGATACACTCCAAGACTTGAGAGACCAAGGATGTGAAATTGCAATCCAGAAAATTTAATGCAACACAACATGCCTTTCAACCACAGTAAATTACTTATGATACAGATGTAAATAGCTCTTCCACATCCAAAATCAAAAAACTTTTTCCTTTCTTAGCAATGCAGAGAATCTCGCCACAGCCATCTCAACGCCGTTAGCCTCAACCGCACAGTAACACACGGTATGATGTAAGAATCTGAATCTTTCGCCAGTCTGTCAGACCAGCAATTCATCTGTGCTTCATAACAGGAGCTCGGGGTTCTTTGGCACGGCTCTTGGTACGCTTGTGCCAAAGGAGCGGCCACTGTGGAAATCATTCATTACCGCAGCTGCTGAAGAGGAAGACGCTGTTGATGGTAATGTGAATGCAAGTGATGGGTTCATGTGCTGACAGAGAGCAGGTCTGTTAATTAATGAGCTCATTTAGACATTCCTCAGCCTGTACATTGACACCAGAACACACTTAACCTTCGGTCTGCTATGGATCTGAAGGCGTGAGGCTAATTGAAAACTACAAGAGGCGGAAATTATAATGTCGATATCTGATACTGAGCTACGAGAAGGTTAGCAGATGGGGTAGAGTAGTTGGAATGATGGAAAGGGATGGATTTTACTAGACTAAATCCAAATTGGATGGATGGATGGATGGATGGATGGATGGATGGATGGATGGATGGATGGATGGATGGATGGATGGATGGATGGATGGATGGATGGATGGATGGATGGATGGATGGATGGATGGATGGATGGATGGATGGATGGATGGATGGATGGATGGATGGATGGGTTAGTCAGTGGATGGATGGGTTGGTCAGTAGATGGATGGATGGATGGATGGATGGATGGATGGATGGATGGATGGATGGATGGATGGATGGATGGATGGATGGATGGATGGATGGATGGATGGATGGATGGGTTAGTCAGTGGATGGATGGGTTGGTCAGTAGATGGATGGATGGATGGATGGATGGATGGATGGATGGATGGATGGGTTGGTCAGTAGATGGATGGATGGATGGATGGATGGATGGATGGATGGATGGATGGATGGATGAATGGATGGATGAATGGATGGATGAATGGATGGATGGGTTAGTCAGTGGATGGATGGGTTGGTCAGTAGATGATGGATGGATGGATGGATGGATGGATGGATGGATGGATGGATGGATGGATGGATGGATGGGTTAGTCAGTGGATGGATGGGTTGGTCAGTAGATGGATGGATGGATGGATGGATGGATGGATGGATGGATGGATGGATGGGTTGGTCAGTAGATGGATGGATGGATGGATGGATGGATGGATGGATGAATGGATGGATGAATGGATGGATGGGTTAGTCAGTGGATGGATGGGTTGGTCAGTAGATGGATGGATGGATGGATGGATGGATGAATGGATGGATGAATGGATGGATGGGTTAGTCAGTGGATGGATGGGTTGGTCAGTAGATGGATGGATGGATGGGTTAGTCAGTGGATGGATGGGTTGGTCAGTAGATGGATGGATGGGTTGGTCAGTAGATGGATGGATGGGTTGGTCAGTAGATGACTGAAAATCACAACACTTCACAACACAACACTTAAAATCATCCGAGTTTGTCTGTCTGTCAGAAGCTCATGTACTGCTTCACAGCATCCAGACAACAGATGCAGACAGAGACACACACACGTTTTTGGTATTAGCAATAATCTGAGTCACATCCCTCCTGAGACTTCACACCTCTCAGTCCTCCTCCAGTCAGGTTTATTTGGGCACCTTTGTAAGCTGTGCCTTCACTCAAAAGACACCACAGGCTCCCTTCACATTGTGCTTGTGTCATTTACGGGCCTGAAAGAATAGATTTGCTCTGGCGTTTTACCAGAAATAAATGAAGCTATTTGGTGTGGGCCATTGGCTGAGAATTGCCTTTTATCGGTGTTTCAGATATCTAAAGGTCAGAGAAATATCATTTGGCGTCTCACAAAGAGAATTATCATAGGGTCTCCTCTTTCTTCAAAAGCAGATGGAGAAGAAGTCAAGCGTGAGATAAGCAGTGTTTTGTGTGTATGCGTTGTACCTCTCAAAGCAGAAATATCTGAAGAACACCTAGTGCATCATATTTTTCTGCCCTGAATGAAAGTGAAATACTTCTTACAATGACAGTTAATCATGAAGCTTCAAATTCCCTTTTGGCTTTTCACGTCTTTCATTCTGGATTCTGGAGAGACGCCCGCCTTACAGGAGCTGTAAAATGTGCATTTTTCAGTCTAAAAGCACCATAAGTAAAGCAGAAGAAGCGAGCGGAGTAAATCATATATGACTCTGATTAAATACGAATATAGGTCAGACTTGTTAAGCTGTCCACTTCACCTCATTCGGTGCTGTAATCGGCTCTCTGCTTCTTTCGCCTCACGTCTGTGTGTGTAGAGAGAGGGATTGCGACGCGATCCGCTGCTGTAATGTTAGATTAAAGCTTTTAAATACTTAGAGCTGGAAAAGTACTGCTGGATAATTCATCCCGATTTCACACTGGAGTTTCCTTGATTCGTATCTAAACTCACTATAGTCCATGCAGAATCCTTTGTCATTGTTATTTGTGCTTTTCTCGTGATGTTTAGTCACTGTGCTCTGACAAAGACCTCAAATAACTAATCACTCATGCATTTTTCTTTGTATAGTTCCTAATTGAGGAGAATTTTCAGTTTCACTTCTCTATTCTTCTATTTTCCTCATCATCTTCCTGATACTTGTCCTCTATCTTATAAGAGAGCTGTACAAAACCCTGATGTGCTCAGACATACATTACAGATTTACAGATTTACATCTTTAGCACCAGAACTATAGGACTAGACATTAGGCAACATGCTAAACCACTTCCTCTATGTACAATAGCTGGAGAAGCATGCAGACAGTGTCTTCAGCTTCACAGATATGGGATTGTGAGAACCGCAAAATTAGGTACTTTCAGATAAGCGTGTCCATCTTCAAATTCACTAAACATTGCCAGAAGTCAATAACAAATAGTTTCAACAATAGTCTGATGAATTAAAGGGCCATATTGCAAAATAAAAATAAAATAAAATAAAATAAAATAAAATAAAATAAAATAAAATAAAAAAAATCGTTTGATTCCTCATAAAATCAAAACAAAATAAAATAAAAAAAATAAATAAAATAAAAATCGTATTTGATTCCTAATAAAATAAAATAATAAAACATAAAAAATAAAATAAAAAAATGAAAAATAAAAACTAAAAATCTTTTGATTCCTCAAAACAAAATAAATAAATAAATAATAAAAAAAATAAAATAAAAAATAAAATAAAAATAAAAATATTTTGAGTCCTAAAAGCATGTGACAAGACAACCTCAAACTGTGGCAGCCCGAATAAATTTTTTTCTAGTTGAGAGTCTTGCCTCAGGACCAGGACACTCCAGAGGCCACAAACTCTCTTTCATATACCCAGTACTGATGGTCACATGACTTTTTCTAGTGTTTACAGGCTTTCTGCACCAGACAACAGCTTTTGAGGCTTGTTTACCAAGGGAAGGCTAAAACGTAAAGGTTTAAATCAAGCTGCGTTTCATGAACTGCTTCTATACATTCAGCTTTCATGTGGCCTTCAGTATTGGACAAACCAGTCTTTCTGGCATAATAAATGTTTTACGATGACCAGAATCATTTCCACCGCTGTGGTGACCTTGTTTGACATGCATTCTTCTATGAACCAGAGCGACAACCACACCCAAACGGAGTTGTGAAAGAGCGCACAGACCGCATCAGTTATCCTCATCTGTCTCGTCTCTCATTAAATCCCCCATACTGCCTTGAGCTGTTAAAACACGAACTAACCAGAGGAAGGAATCCACATATCCATACCATTGTCATACACAGTCATTATCATCATCACCATCTTTATAATCACATCTGCTCATCTTCATTATTAAAAACATCAGCGACACGCTCTTGACCCCTGAGGGCTGATGAACAAAATGTGCATCAGGAAAAATAATATACACTTTTTATGGTTAAAATAGTATGAAGCAAAATTAATGAAGTAACAAAACAGAGCTGTATGATGATTTTGCAAAAAAAAAAAAAAAAAAAAAAAAATTTTCATATACACAAAGTAGCTGGACTGCATTTACACCATTCATCCCACTGCATCTCCAATGTGATGGGAAAGATATTCAATAACACTTTCATGTGCAAAATGAACAACCCCTGCATATCACACTGCTTTATTCTGGCAGATAAAAAATAAGGTATCTGATCTATTGCATTTCCTTTATTAAAAACTATCCCGCAGTAAAGGATGCTAATAGAGAACTATGGAAGCTTGTTTCTACCGCTAAATAAAATAAATAAATAAAAAAAAAAAAAGGTAATTGCTACTTTTTTCTTGCAATTTCAAGTTTGCATCTGACAATTCTGACTTTTTTTCCTCAGAATTGCGAGATATAAAGTTGCAATTATGACTTTTTTTTTCGCATTTGTGAGTTATCACGTAATTCTTTAGATCGGAAGACTTTACATCCCACAAGTCTTTTTTCCCCTCACAACTGCACATTATAACACGCAATTGTGAGTTTATATCTCACAATTCTGAGAAGAAAAAAAATCAGAATTGTGTGATTAAAAAAAAATAAATAAAAATAGCAAAACCTATAGGCTGAAGTTGCAATTATGATTTTTTTCTTGCAGTTGTGAGTTATCATGCAATTCTGACTTTATATCTCGCAATTCTGAGGAAAAAAAGTCAGAATTGTGAGATAAAAAGTCATAAATACCTCTATTTTTTATTTAATGGCGGAAAGTGAGGAAAGAGCAGAATAAAAAGGACATGCCATGAACACAAACAATTTAATATTAAAAATGTAAGTATTACTATATCCTGCCGATGGATAAAAACAGATCTAGATGATAATTATTTAAAGTGCAGCCTCATTATATTACATGTAAATGCTAATGCATTTTTGCTGACTATACATTGAATGTGGTCAGAATCTGTCCCTAATCCAGCTTTGAAGGTGGTTTCAGTCATCTGATAAAAAAAAAAAAAAAAAAAAAAAAAAAAAAAAAAAAAATATATATATATATATATATATATATATATATATATATATATATATATATATATATATATATATATATATATATATATATATATATATATATATATATATATATATTTTAATTATTATTATATAATATATTATATTCATTGTGTGTGTGTGCGTGTGTGTGCATATACAGTACAGTCCAAAAGTTTGGAACCACTAAGATTTTTAATGTTTTTAAAAGAAGTTTCGTCTGCTCACCAAGGCTACATTTATTTAATTAAAAATACAGTAAAAAACAGTAATATTGTGAAATATTATTACAATTTAAAATAACTGTTTTCTATTTGAATATATTTCACAAAGTAATTTATTCCTGTGATGCAAAGCTGAATTTTCAGCATCGTTACTCCAGTCTTCAGTGTCACATGATCCTTCAGAAATCATTCTAATATGCTGATCTGCTGCTCAAGAAACATTTAATGTGTACAATTGTACAAAATATTTGTGTACAATATTTTTTTTTCAGGATTATTTGATGAATAGAAAGTTCAAAAGAACAGTGTTTATCTGAAATCTAATCTTTTGTAACATTATAAATGTCTTTACTGCCACTTTTGATTGATTTAATGCATCCTTGCTGAATAAAAGTATTCATTTCTTTAATTTCTTAAAATAAAAATTCTTACTGACCCCAAACTTTTGAACGGTAGTGTATAATGCTACAGAAGCTTTGTATTTCAGATAAATGCTGTTCTTTTGAACTTTCTATTCATCAAGGAATCCTGAAAAAAAAAAAAAGTACACAACTGTTTTCAACATTGAAAATAATCATAAATGTTTCTTGAGCAGCAAATCAGCATATTAGAATGATTTCTGAAGGATCATGTGACACTGAAGACTGGAGTAATGATGCTGAAAATTCATCTTTGCATCGCAGGAATAAATTACTTTGTCAAATATATTTACATAGTACAAAGTTATTTTAAATTGTAATAATATTTCACAATATTACTGTTTTTACTGTATTTTTAATTAAATAAATGTAGCCTTGGTGAGCAGACGAAACTTCTTTTAAAAACATTAAAAATCTTAGTGGTTCCAAACTTTTGAACTCTACTGTATATATATATATATATATATATATATATATATATATATATATATATGGCAGCCCGTAAAGGATTAGTAAGTAGATCCCTTTCAGGGTTTCAGAATCACACCCTTCAATATAGTTGAGCCCCTCACTTCAGGACACTTCAGAGGCCACAAACTCTTCATATTGACAATACTAATGGTCACATGAATTTTCTTGTGTTTACTGGCTCTCTAAGCCAGACAACAGCTTTTTTTCCTTAAGGAAGTCTGAAAAAGAAATGCATCTTGTGTGTATTTCTATCCGCATTTTAATGTGCTGTGAGAAAATGATTTGATCAGCAAAAATAAATAAACAGACAAACAAAACTGTAAGTAAAGCAATCAATCTCAATCTAATTAAGATATCGTGATGGAACTTACTGAATCGTGAAATCTGTATGACCCTCAAAATTAGAATTGATTAAGCCAATCGAACTGCTCACAAAAATGATTGACATGCTATATATTCAATCAACTGTTGAGTACTGAGTGATGTCACAATGGCTGAAAGGAGAACAGAGAGAGGAAAAAACCTCTGATGAGTGATGTAGATTCACTTCACAAACACACCTGAATCCAGACAAACACACGCCACTCACTTCACAAAGCAGCGCGACACCAAAGGCAAGAGACAGAGTAGAGTGAGACAGCGCTGAACAGCA
This sequence comes from Megalobrama amblycephala, assembly GCF_018812025.1. Classification (NCBI taxonomy): domain Eukaryota; kingdom Metazoa; phylum Chordata; class Actinopteri; order Cypriniformes; family Xenocyprididae; genus Megalobrama; species Megalobrama amblycephala. Next base: position 3,880,529 of record NC_063057.1, on the reverse strand, counting down.
TGATTCTCTCTCTCGATGCCCCAGATGGTGGACCTCAGCACAGAGTCTTCACAGCGGAGGCTTTGAGACCCGCTGGAGCGTGTATCATCAGCACAATAAGTCTCCAAAATGAACGAATCTGTGATTATTATTAAAAACAAGCATCCATGGTGTTGGGCAACAAAACAAGAGACACTTTAACAAGTCAACATGGTGCCCCAGTCAGCTCAAATCAAAATGCACTAGTTATCACCATGCATGGGACAGACTCGAGGCTGCTGGTGTGGAACACGGCTGTAACAGGTGAACTTATCAGTCATTTGAAGCGCTCGGCCGTCCATATGTCCAGCAACAGACCGCAGAGCCAGTGTGGTGTTGTGAGGCTGGCGGGCAGCATGTGTTTGGACCGCAACACTGCCAATTACTCTAAGGACAGCTGCCCCAGTTATGGGTCAGAGCAAACTATACACTTTCAACGTCATCATGAACCACACTGAACAACAAACAGACTGACATATTAGCTATAGAGAACAAGTAATCTAGATTCTTATTTTTACTGAAGAAAATAAGCTGTGAAGCAACTCCTCAAGAAGCCAATCACTACAGAAGGAACTAGACTCAGTGACACACAAACTCCCGTGAAGTAGGAAGGGAGGCAGAATGAGTGTTTTGTGGTTCACTGGCAGCTGTAATTTGTGTTATCTGTATATTTTAACCCTCTGGAGTCTGAGGCTGATTTGGGGCCTGGAGAAGTTTTGACATGCCCTGACATTTGTGCTTTTTTCAGTTGTTCATAAACATATTAATGACACAAGTGTCATTACACTGTATTCAGCACAAACTAGGCTACAATAATATGTGAGGAACATGTGTGTACATGTTTGTGTTTTTGAAGGAATAACGTTTATGCGTGGTTACTGAAAAAACAAAAAACTTAAGTCACTGATATAAGGCCAATAAAAGTATATTAAATCTGTGTTCACAAGACTTTTGGGTATTGAAGGTTGTAGACTAGAGTTTTTGCTTCAAGATTATGTAAAAATTATGCTGACTACTCTTTCATTTATAACAATATACTGATTTAGTTTTTGTAAGACACTTTTTGCCAAGAAACACGGTATGCGAGGAGGCGTGAATCTCCATGAATAATGGCTCATTCTCACCTGTGAAGACAAAAGAATTGAATAGTAATGACCTGAAAAGACTTGCATATTAATGAGGCATTTCAGTCAGGTAGGCTGTGAAAAAAAACTTCTGTGATGTCTCAAGCTCATCATGGTATATGAAACATACAGAAAAATTTTATTACAATATAAAATAATGGTTTTATATTATACTTTAAAATATAATGTATTTCTGTGATGCAAAAAGTCTGAATATAGGCTTTTAGTTTAAAAGCATGCACATTTGGAGAAATACAGGATTCTCATATGTTTATGTCAATTTTCTATACAGAGGAGTTATTTTTTATTTAATATTCATTGTTATCACTATGAGCGCTGGTGTTTGCAATTCATACTGCAGCCGGAGGGCGCTCTGTGCATTTTAGTCCACAAATTCACCTAAGAAGAAGACGATATTCCATGAATGGTGTTTACCAATTCATACTACAGCCGGAGGGCGCTAAAGAAACAAAAACTCACTTAAAACTTATCAATAGAAGAAAACAAACAGGAATTTACTGAATGTCTTCCAGAGATCGCTAACCATGGCTTTTTCATTCGGATAAACAATTTTCAAGGCAATAAATACACGATTGAGATGATGAATGCATGTGTTGTCTCTGAATTTGCCTGTGAATAGCGCTGGCTCCGTGGGCGTGGCCGCATTAGTGGGTAATGAGCTGAATCACGGACTTCTGACATGGCTCTCTTTTCATACAAATTACATAAACACAGAATGTTTGTTTTCGATTTGACTTGCACGATTTAAAACCTGACATCTTAACGTTTTGTTAGACATAAGTATGAATTTTTTGTGATTAGTATTCACTAAGTTACACTTCATTTTCTGAGAACTATCAGATTGGACTTCGTTCAGAGGGAGATGAGAGATCACGCATCATGTTAGTTTTCTTTATTTTACAAAAAGCACAACATTTTGTTTTTACTCTGAGTGTACACAAATAAAAGGAGATATTCTATAGTTCCAATTGATGTATTACTTATGTCTCTATGACAAAAAATGACAGAGTATTTTAAGTCTGTTTTGCTGCAATGTGAAAAAAAACCTGCAAAACGCGCCGGCGCGTTTTTAGACCTCAGAGTGTTAACTCCAGGCCTTTCCAGGGTGATGATCAGGCAGCCGCGTGCTGCTGTTTACCCATCCGTGAGCAACAGCGAGGAGAAGCGAGAGAGAGGGAAAACATGAAGCATTGTCAATCACGCATCAGCTATTCCTATTATCACAATGTCATCTGCTCGCTACTGAACGCCCAATCAGCATTTGTTTGTTTTGGCATGACACGCTCACTCTGTTGGAAAGAAGTGCAAGTGTCCAGAGCACAGGCAAAACAGCCAGCTTAAGACATAATGCACAGATCCAACATACTGATAGTACTGTACACATGCGTTGTCTTTCTCAACTGTTTACATTCACTTAAGACAATTGACTATGTTTATTAGGATATTTGCCAAGACAGGCATGTTGACATAATAAGGGGTTCAAGTTCGTATCACTGAAAGTAACTGTTAAAACTTGAAACTTTAAGGACTGGTAAAACTCACACCGTCTACAGCGTCACCAAGGCTCCGATCGGAACGAAACTCACTGGGCCTGTTTGACTCAAACAGAGAAATTCAAAATAAATCGGTCACCGTGCGTAAAGGATTGTGTATCACTATTTCAAAAAACCAACTTCGGCAAACTAGTCGTAGGTTTTTGGCTCGACCTCAATAACTGGTATGGTAAATTGGTAAATTGACTGATACATGAAAAAGACTGATGGTCTTTTCCATGTATTATCGAGATGGTTACAGGCTTGCAAAATAAAACAATACCTTTTTTTTTTACGCATGTGCTTAAAGGCCTTGAAGCACTTGAACCCCGATAATTGGTGCTCACAGCTATGTTTTTTGTTTGAATGTCTATTTAAGCACAAGAAGACTTGAAAGAGAACTCAATTTAGTATTCACACGCTGTCTAAGACGCAGTTTTCCGTGTGCACGCAAAATTTCAAAAAATTTTTTTTTCTCATGAAACCATATTATAGATGCATCAACAGATTTTAGATTAACCGCAGTGAAAGTTCGTGCTGAATCGTGGGTGGAGAACAGTACGCTTCGATATTTTATCATGAACCGTTACACCCCTACTATACACAGAATATGTGTGACTGCGAATTCAAAAGCTAAAGTAAAAAGCATACATACATTCAAAAGCAATTTCAATACCCCATATATTGATAGCGGCTCCCTGTTGCCCGCAAATTACATACAATATAATTACCCAACTGTATAATTGCAATAGACTGCAAAAGCATTGAAATATATATTTTTCCTCCCATCTCATATTTTTTTTCCTTCACCATGTCCCTTTAAGGGTTTCTGTAGAATCCTGTAGCTCCAGACACATCCCTAGTGTCACAGATATTTTTATTCAAGATTTTCAAATTAATTGGCTCTTTAATATTAGGCCTAACGATAAACGTCAACTTGGTCTGAAAAGCACCTAATAACATTTTTCGCAGGTAAAAATACTTTTTAAATTATTAATACTTTTATTAATAATTATTTTTATATTATTATTATTATTATTATTATTATCATCAAAAATAAAAACATGCATTATGCATATTTTCAACAAGGCAAAAAAGGAAGGAAAAGAGTGTGAAATAAGCATGGAAAACCACAACCATCATGCTTGATAGGCAGCTGCTAACTCACTCTGTCTCTCTTTTGATATATCTGGGCTAAATATGTAACACTGAGTTTAAGTTTCCTACAAATTCCAAGAGGAACACCACAGTCATCCACCATGGCATTCCGAGGTGGATTTATGTCCAAAACATCTTATTCTTTTCCAAGTTGAGCTGTAAAGAGGAGCAGTGCTAAAAGCACGCCTAATGGACTTCACTCTCGCTCATTTTTTTCCCTTTTGTGGAGAATTTTTCATCCCACATCGAGTCCTAAGCCACTGGCATGCCAGGAGCGGCTGGGACATCTGCTTTAGCTTAAGAGAATCAATAACTGCCCCTATTCATCCTAATATTCCAGAGCTCTCTGGGGTGCAAGAATAACGTAACAGGCAAATACAGACAGTGCCTGCCTGCCTGGTCACTCCGAACAAATCTTATTTGGGATTATGCATACACGAAACCCTCAGTGTTTGTTTTTCCAACCTTTCCCAAAAATGGCAGGAAAAATTATTCTAAGGTGCAAGCAGATAAATCCAAGCTACGGAAATCTGTGCATGTTAAAGCTAACCTCTGAATGATGCACGTGGTTTCAAATTCTACTCAAGCTGAGAGGTTAGAATGCCTGGTTGTTTTGCCAAGCGCCGCATGCCGTTTACGGATCATGTAGGATTACTGCACAAGGTTGAAGTATGTCGCATGCCGAAAAACTGATAGCTCGGTTTTTCCCCGAGTGTCCAAACTTCCTCATTCCATCAGGGAACGTGAGACCTTAGCACATACTGGCAGTGCCCACCTGCATATTTTCAAATAGATAACAGCATAGTAGAAAGTGTGACAACTAGCCCTGGTGCTTTTCATAACAAATTAAAAGAAACTTAGGCTGACTGCTCAGTGAAATTGTATCCAGTAATCCAGTAATTCCAATAGGAAGCCACACAAATGGGAGTTTCCCCACACAGGTTTCATTATCAAATTGGTCATGTGAATTTGCCATGTTGACCAACAGAAAGCTGCTTGGTTTGAAAGTGAATTGTGACTGCACCTTAAACCATGTTTCTGCAGGCTTAATTTTGACAGTGCCTTCAAATGCAACTAGCTTGACTAATTTATTCATCCTAGCCTCTGTATGAACTGAATTGATCGAGTGGAGCAAATGAAGGCCGGGGGTGGGGGGTGGGGGTGTCCCAGTTTCTGGGCCGAAGTGGGTCAACAGGAGCCATTTACACCCTATAAACACATCTGTAATTAAATAAAGCTGAGAGAAAACACTGTGGAGCCTGACAGGTAAGGTGTGAAGGGTGTAAAAGCTGGCAGATTAATGGAAAAGAAAAAAGAATATGGGGGTTGGGGGAAATGGAGTGTGGTCTGTTTTACTTCATCCCATCACAAATGCAGCAGTAACACCTGATGCATTATAGGAATTAAAGCTTTAGTGAGCTACTGTACTGTCAGTGCACCACATAAATCCAAAACATTGGAGTAAACACACTTGCATAACTAACAGCAGTGGTTGGGCTAGTCTCACATAGCCAGACCTTTGCCCATGCAGCTGGACTGAATGCCCAACTGTCCCAGAATTCCTCTAGGGCAATGGAATCAAATGCCAAATGAACCTCTAGTCCAGAGGTGCCCAAACCTGTTCCTCTACCTACCTGCAGAGTTCAGATCTAACCCTGATCAAACACAGGTGTCTAATTATCAAGTGCTAGTGAAGATGTTAATGAGCTGGTTCAGTTGTGTTTGATCAGAGTTGATCTCCAGAAACAGGATTGGGCACCCCTGCTCTAGTTCATTCAGGATGGCATCTAAAACCAAACACTGGTTAACCCTCTGGAGTCTGAGGCTGATTTGGGGCCTGGAGAAGTTTTGACATGCCCTGACATTTGTGCTTTTTTCAGTTGTTCATAAACATATTAATGACACAAGTGCCATTACACTGTATTCAGCACAAACTAGGCTACCATAATATGTGAGGAACATGTGTGTACATGTTTGTGTTTTTGAAGGAATAACATTTATGCGTGGTTACTGAAAAAACAAAAAACTTAAGTCACTGATATAAGGCCAATAAAAGTATATTAAATCTGTGTTCACAAGACTTTTGGGTATTGAAGGTTGTAGACTAGAGTTTTTGCTTCAAAATTATGTAAAAATTATGCTGACTACTCTTTCATTTATAACAATATACTGATTTAGTTTTTGTAAGACACTTTTTGCCAAGAAACACGGTATGCGAGGAGGCGTGAATCTCCATGAATAATGGCTCATTCTCACCTGTGAAGACAAAAGAATTGAATAGTAATGACCTGAAAAGACTTGCATATTAATGAGGCATTTCAGTCAGGTAGGCTGTGAAAAAAAACTTCTGTGATGTCTCAAGCTCATCATGGTATATGAAACATACAGAAAAATTTTATTACAATATAAAATAATGGTTTTATATTATACTTTAAAATATAATGTATTTCTGTGATGCAAAGAGTCTGAATATAGGCTTTTAGTTTAAAAGCATGCACATTTGGAGAAATATAGGATTCTCATATGTTTATGTCAATTTTCTATACAGAGGAGTTATTTTTTATTTAATATTCATTGTTATCTCTATGAGCGCTGGTGTTTGCAATTCATACTGCAGCCGGAGGGCGCTCTGTGCATTTTAGTCCACAAATTCACCTAAGAAGAAGACGATATTCCATGAATGGTGTTTACCAATTCATACTACAGCCGGAGGGCGCTAAAGAAACAAAAACTCACTTAAAACTTATCAATAGAAGAAAACAAACAGGAATTTACTGAATGTCTTCCAGAGATCGCTAACCATGGCTTTTTCATCCAGATAAACAATTTTCAAGGCAATAAATACACGATTGAGATGATGAATGCATGTGTTGTCTCTGAATTTGCCTGTGAATAGCGCTGGCTCCTTGGGCGTGGCCGCATTAGTGGGTAATGAGCTGAATCACGGACTTCTGACATGGCTCTCTTTTCATACAGATTACATAAACACAGAATGTTTGTTTTCGATTTGACTTGCACGATTTAAAACCTGACATTTCAACGTTTTGTTAGACATAAGTATGAATTTTTTGTGATTAGTATTCACTAAGTTACAGTTCATTTTCTGAGAACTATCAGATTGGACTTCGTTCAGAGGGAGATGAGAGATCACGCATCATGTTAGTTTTCTTTATTTTACAAAAAGCACAACATTTTGTTTTTACTCTGAGTGTATACAAATAAAAGGAGATATTCTATAGTTCCAATTGATGTATTACTTATGTCTCTATGACAAAAATGACAGAGTATTTTAAGTCTGTTTTGCTGCAATGTGAAAAAAAACCTGCAAAACGCGCCGGCGCGTTTTTAGACCTCAGAGTGTTAATCTCCTTTGCAATCAAGTAGGTTTCTCCCAGGTAATGCCTGGTAGGGGCCATAACAAACACAGCATATATAGGCAAAATATTTAATAATAATAATAATAATAATAATAAATATAATAATCATTAATATATTAATTTATTTTTTTAATCTAGAAGTTTGATAAAAAATTTTCCCAGTAAAAAAAATCATCTGAGTGTGGCTAAAAAAATAAAAAATATGACAAAGATTGCAGAAAAATTAAGGCATTGCTTTTGTTTGCGATGGTCTAGTTTCACAGAAAACAAAATGCAGTGTGGTTTAGCACCAACTGCTATTTGGAGATATCAAATATATGTGACATGCAGCATGTCCCATTTACATTCAAGTATTTATAGCATCTTTGCTCATTATGCTAAGCTACCTCAGTGCTAGCAACCACAAACTCTACCCGAGAGCCCAGACCGGCAGAGAATGAGAGAGAAACAAGTTAGTGAGCTTCCTACTTTCTTTAGACAGTCTCATTGTGAACTATCACCTGGAAAAATACACATTTGTCATCTTTATAAAAGAAATAATCTAGTTTAGAAGCAAGCAGCAAGATCTTGTACTGTGTAGTTTAAGGATGGATAAAAGTGTATTCTGAAATGTAATGCATTATAACTTAATAAATTGTGAATTTATACTCTGAAAAATTATGAAATAGTTAAGTATTATTCTCTCGAAAACATTTTCCATGTTTTTACTATTACAAGCTCTCAAGGTTAACTAATCGTGAAGTGTTGATTATAGCATTACATTTAGATCTACGGCATTATTTTTGATCATGGCAAAGGTTGCAGTAGGGTTGTAACGGTATGAGATTTTCACGGTATGATAACCATCTCAAAAAATATCACGGAATACGGTATTAGACAATCTATTATTATTATTATCATCAGTTAAAATGACTAATGAAAACATTAATTTTTTTGTTGTTGTTGTTGAACAAATGCTTTATTATAACAAACTTGAAAACATTTGTTTGTTTTGTTTATTCAAATTTCAATAATCAAAAACAATCAATTCAATTTAATAACTGATTATGGATTAGAATAACAATTTATATTTATCATTAGTAATTTATTAAAATTTAGAAATTCTAATTTGACTTAATTCTTCTGGATTTTATGATTTAATACAAATATAATATAAAAAAGGTGGTAATGAAATTAATGCATAAAACTTTGCCAAAACATAAAAGTTTGTACAAGTTTGGCACTGCAATGCGGGGTTAACACCTGCTCCTAAGCAAGGTTTCATAACCTGGGGTAAAAAGTGGTGTTAACTCCACTTATAAATTACAAATGTGAAATGTTCCTTTTACCCGGGGTTAAAAGCAGTGTTTAGAATGACAATAACCTGGGGTTAAGGACAGTGTGAAAAGCCTTTCTGTTTTTAGAAGAAAAGTGGATTGAAAACCCACCTCTGGAGAAGAAATCAACTACTTCATCATTGCAATGTTAGGCCTGCCCACTGGTGTGTTAGTGAGATGACGAGGAGAAAAGAGCAATACAGGACTAAAAATAACAAGAATCCTAGGAATATGGTTATTTACTGTATTTTCAGCAATGTGAATGTCTTAGTTGAGCATTATTTATTTGTATTCGGTACATTTCACTGTGTATTCTTTTGTAAATTGATCGCATTTCGATGGAGGCTTTGCAAACAGGCTTTTACAAAATGGACTCTACAGTAATGCAACAACATGTAAGTAACTGTGTTAATTCTAATGCCTGATCTGATATGTAATGATTCATGTACAGTCAGATGATCTTTGTTTATAAGTCAGTAAATCAAACCAGTGACTAAACGGTCAACTTCATGTTGTTTCTCTTAGTAGGATGAAAATAATGTTATTTAAATGGTGATTAAATTATTAATCGGAAATTGAGTTGCAATGATGAGATCACTGCTTTCATGAGCTCAACAACATGTCTGTGATCGGCTACAATGTTCATCACTGCAACCGTAGGGTTGTAACGATATACCTGTATGGTGGTATATCACGGTATGCACACGTACGATTATCATATCGTGTACATTTGCTTATCTACGTAATAGGAAAAAAAAAAATCAGACGCAGAATCTCACCTGCGCAACATGATTAAACTCTTAACTTGCTCTCACACATGTACAACGGAGACAATGTCAGAGACAGAGGCTGCTATCCCACATCGAAAAGTAAAATTTGCAGTATGGGAATATTTTGGATATAGAAACGCGGGGTAGGATAGATATCCAGTTTGCAGAAAGCAGAACAGTAGCTGCAAAAGGAGGAAACACATTGAACATGTTCGCCTATATTCGAGAACACCATCCGTGCAGATACAGGTATGTTCCGTTTATAACTTATATGGTTTCTGTGATACAGAGGGAATCCCGGAATCCAGTCATGAAAATGGAATTTACAGTATAAAGCAGATGTCACGTAAAACGCGCGATTTGACGGATTGATGAATAAAATGAAAGCAGAGCTGTACAATAGATCAAATCGTGACATGGTCTACTGTCTGTGCATATTAAAGTGCAAAAAGACTGCTGTATACATTTGTTTTGCACGTCTCTGTGTGAATGAGTGGCACAGTTTTGTGTACTACATACTTGAGTATGCGCGACGCTAGGGTTGCACGATTAATTGCACGAGATTGTCATGCGTGTCTCGTCAGTAAAGCCGGATCTGTGATTATCGGTAAATGTCCATCACCTGCTTTCAAATGGAGCGGCACTTAATATACAGAGCCATAGTTCGCGGACAAGCTACGCAATATCGCGTTCGTAATCGAAAGCGATTCATCTGCGATTATGAACACGATATTGTGTAGCTTGTCCGCGAACTACGGCTCTGTATATCAAGTGCCGCTCCATTTGAAAGCAGGTGATGGACATTTACCGCTAATCACAGAACCGGCTTTACTGACGAGACACGCATGACAATCTCATGCAATTAATCGTGCAGCCCTAATTCATGGAGACAAGACTGTCGTTATTTTCATTTTTTAAACACTTGCAGTCTGTATAATGCATAAACACAACTTCATTCTTTATAAATCTCTCCAACAGTGTGTAATGTTAGCTTTAGCCACGGAGCACAGCCTCAAACTCATTCAGAATCAAATGTAAACATCCAAATAAATACCATACTTACACGATTAGACATGTTGCATGATGAACACGTTGTAAAGATCCATTTTGAGGGTTATATTAGCGGTGTGAACTTTTTTTATGTTGTTTAAGGCAAGCGCGAGCTCTTGGGGCGTGGAGCACGAGAATTAAAGGGGCCGCAGCCTGAATCGGCACATTTCTAATTATGCCCCAAAATAGGCAGTTAAAAAAATTAATAAAAAAAACAAAACTATGGGGTATTTTGAGCTGAAACTTCACAGACACATTCAGGGGACACCTTAGACTCATATTACATCTTTTAAAAACATGTTCTTCGGCACCTTTAATTCATGTTTTAAAATATAATCAAATGAAAATTTAACAGCTTTTATGTTTTGTTTTGTTTTATGCATTAATTTCATTACACCTTTTTTATATTATATTTATATATTATATATTTATATATTAAACCTGGCTTAGGAGCAGGTGTTAACCCCGCATTGCAGTGCCAAACTTGTACAGTGTGAAACAATGTCATCGCTTGCTGTGTTCATCCAATCAATGACACAGACACCGCAAATATACAAATAAGTTAGTTAGTCCAGGGTTTAGGAATGTACATTGTGAAACGTCAGCTATGAATACCCAAGATTGATTGTTAACTCCACGTAAATTATGAGCAGTGTGAAATGTGAAGCAAGATAACCCAGAATTCCATTTACCCAGGGTTTAGAATGACCCAGGGTTAACTATTTCAAGTCCATTGACTTTGTTTTGATTAATTCTGGCTCTCATCTCTTCTATATGTGCGGCAAAAAACTGTGACACAGCAGAAGACACGCCATTATGCCTAAGGCTCCCGTCGTCATTATAAGAGAGCCGTCTGCATTTATTCACTGTACCACTCATCTCCCAGTGGGTCGGACAACCCCAATTCAGCCACTTGGCCACACAAAGGAGATACATTACAGTTGCCGTCGCTGAGTGGCACTTCATTTAAGACTTAATTCGCACCCTGAGGGAAGTCAAATAAGGACACCAGGTGGAGAACTACCAGGGGGCGAAGAGCTGCCCCAAATATCTGGGTCTCCAGCTGATCCAGGCTGCTTTCCGTAATGGCCAAAAGGACGGGCCCGACACAGATTCTTACAGTATGCAAGCCGCTGCGGCAATCTAGCATTGGAATGTGACAAATTGGTGTCACACAAACATTTTTGACAATATTTTCTCTTCATAATTACAAAGAAAGGCCTCGTTTGTGAAATGAAAGTGTTTAAAAGGGCAAAAGAAAGTGTTTGAACATAAAAAAGGGCTTGAAGCAAAGGAGGAAATCCCTGAATGCTCGTAAACTGTGTCGGATGCCGCCATCTGAATGCTAAGCAGACCCCATTCAATCAATGATGAGAAGGAGAAAGGAGAACTTGCCTCTATGGACGAACCAACTTCAAATAATGAGAAGGGAATGAAAGTGATTTATTGGATTACTTGAAATCCAACAGAATCTCTTTGCATACAAGCAAAGGGCTTCAACAGAGCAAATCATTTGAAAAACAAAGAATCCCATAAAGAAACACTAGTTAGAGAAACGGCACACTTTGCTGTCAGTGAATAAGTAAGTACGCTTGATCAATCAATCAATCAATCAATCAATCATCATAAAAAGAGGCTGTATACTACAGCAATAAGCCATATGAAATCATGTGTTCAAAGGGGCATTTTTCTTTAATAATTTTTAATGTGCTACATGTGGTTACATGTGGCAGAATGGCTTTAAAGGGTTAGTTCACCCAAAAATGAAAATTCTGTCATTAATTACTCACCCTCATGTTGTTCCAAACCGGTACGACCTTCGTTCATCTTCAGAATACAAATTAAGATGTTTTTGATCAAATTATCTTTTATCTTTTTTTTTTTTCTTTTTTTTTTTAATCTCCCATATGAAGCAATGAAATTACCACATTCAAGGCCCAGTGGTTCAACCTTCATGATAATTTCAGTAATTTGGTAATGGAAATTTTGTTGCTTTCAAAGGGAGATAAAAAAAATTACAAAAAAAAAAAACCTCTCAAATTTCATATCTTAATTTGTTTTCCAAAAATGAACGAAGGTCTTACAGGTTTGGAACAACATGAGGGTGAATCCTTAATGACAGAAATTTCATTTTTGGGTGAACTATCCCTTTAAATGTGGTTCATCCAATCAAAATTCAAAACAATTCGTTTTATAAATGGTGTTAAAACACATGAATATAAGAGGTTTCACATGACATAAAATTTTACATATTTACTCTCTTCCAAATTACTAATGTTTGCCATGCCAGGTAGCCCAGCTATATTCATGGCGAGAAAGGGGTTTAAAAAAAAAAAAAAGATTTTTAACTTTTATCATAGATAAAATAATGAATTCTAACAGAGTTCAATCTATCTCAGTCCATCAAAATATGCTTCAGTGATAACGGATTCTGGCACGAGGGGCATAAAGGAGGATCTTCACCCTTTAACAGAAACGTCAAACTACTAATGAAAACTCAAAAACCTAAAGTGTATTTATTTATGCAAAAAAAGGGGTTCTGTGGCATCTTCTAGTACAGCCATAAACCAAAGCAATTGCAGAGGTAACTAAGTCTCAAATCAATAAGGTCAAAATGGGTCCACACGGCAAGGAAGAGATGCATTAACAATTAGCGGGGTGTTAATTAGCCCTGCTGTCTACTTGTAAGAAGACATGTATTAAGTATAGGTGGGAAAAAGGGTTTTGTGTTCATATAGTATCCCTGAGAGTGAGTATTGCCCCATTCCTGCCATTACTAGGGGGTAAAGTGATCTAGATATATCACATCATCAAGTCTGTGAGAAAGTGTGGCAGCTAGTCTTAGCGAGATATGTGAAGGCAGTGAATTTGGTGCGGTTGCCTTGACAGCAGCAGTCAGGCGAGGATACGAATGCTGTATCGCACCCCCTGACAGCTTAGATAACAGCTAATGGCCTCTCAGGTCCACTTTCAGTTCGTTTTCCCCACGGACAGAACGCAGAAAATCTGTTGAGACATGTACATGTGTGCAAGTGTCTGGAATGAAAGATATATAAAAAAACGTGTCCAATCTGTTCCAACTGAAATAGAAGGAAAGACTGACCGTCTGTTAAAAAGATAGTTCACCCAAAAATAGAGATTTTGTCATCGCTTACTGGCCCTCTTGCCTTTTTTTAGGTTGCTATTTTTTCAGTAAAACTATATTTTTGAAGAACCTTTAAACAGCTTGTAGTTCATAGTGACCCCATTTGAGATCTTTAAAAAGCACCATAAAAGCAGCCCACATGCCTGAAGTCATACAATAGACCAAAAATGAAATCAGAAATGCGCATCAGCATCACTGACATTGAATTTTGGACATGGGCTAGTCTAGATTGAAGATTCTCAATGAAATCCATCTTAAATTTCTGTCTGTTCCTCACAAAAAGCTATTGTATGACTTGAAATATTGAGCACGATTTTTATGGACCATGCATTTTTGCTTTTTTGCCCTTTTTGGAGCTTGTCAGACATTGGCAATTGTCATTAACTTGTATGGAAAGATTGTAGAGAAATGTTTCTACTTCTGCTTCTCATAGTGTGTTTGGAACAACATCATGGTGTGTAAATAATGCAAATTTTCATTTTTGAGTGAACTATCCCATTAACATCAGACAGTTTGTAAGTGCATATATTATTATACATCACCTACGTACACACCCATGACAAAAACACAACATGCATACGTATCATTTGACATACACCAAAATTACAACATAATGACACCCTAGCACCTCTGTATGCCATGTTTACAGCACATCGTCTCTCATAAGCGGTTTATCACCAGGGTCAGGGTGAGCAGAGATCACAGAACCATCTGAACGGAGGAAGACCAACCAGTGGGATACAGGAAAATTCAGGCGTCAACTGTGAGGAAAGCGGCTTAATGAGGGGCAACTCTGTGGGTATGAAGAACACGGAAGAGCTGGCGAAAGCTCAACATCCTGCAACTAAACATATGTTTGGCTTGTTAGGATGCTGTCACTACGGGTTTACAGGCAGCTCTGGGTGTACAACTCGTTTTATCATCATCCTCAAACACACTCCCAAACTGAGTGCAGACAACAGAAGTCTTAAATCAACAAAGAGAACACTGCATGTCGACTTTTGGATGACCCAATAGTGTGAATTTGAGGTGGGACTATCGGTTTGGCCAAATAATGACAAATGGGGGAGCAAAAGAAGCAGAAATATGGTTTGGAATTGAATTGAACATGAAAATTCTATCAATATAAGGAAAGTAGGGCTGGGCGGTATGACGGTATATACATTCACCCAAAGCTGCTTCTCTCAGACAGCATGCGATCGTGAATTCAGTTCTCTTTCACGTCTTATTGCACTTGAACGGTAAGACAGACACACAATAATGTCAATAAATGCCTGTCGTGTGGAGTATTCACGTAAACGTATGTCTTTAATTACGTAAACAGTTGAAGAACTCACTACTCTTCACCGAATCACTTTTGTATCTTTAATAAGAATCAGTTCATATTTGATTCATGCAGTGAAGACTATGCAGTGTTTTAGTTATACACTTGATTTTTGTAGGGTTTCTTACTACAGGTTCAATAAACCTACTGTGGCTGAAAGACAAAGTTTAATTTAATTTGTATTTATTTGTAATTAATTAATTTCCAATTCATTTTTTTTTTTTTTAAATTTGTCTCTATTGTATTTGTCCTACTGTTGGTAATAAAATAAAATAAAATAAAATAAAATAAAATAATAAAATAAAATAAAATAAAATAAAATAAAATAAAAGTAAAATAAAATAAAATAAAATAAAATAAAATAAAATAAAATAAAATAAAATAAAATAAAATAAAATAGCTAGGCTATATCAAGATATTTATCATTACCATGAAATGAAATAAGATTTTGGTCATATCGCCCACCCCATCATGCTTTAAAATGAAAATAAAAGGAATCATAAAAGTGATTTAAAATGACTTTATTAAAAGTCTCCTGAAATCATATGATTGCATTTTGTAAGGAACGGACCAAAATATTAACCATTATTCGCTCTATTATTCACTTATATCTCATGTAGGGCAGGAATTAATTATTATTTTTTCAGCCGATTAATCTATCAATTATTTTTCCGATTAATCGAATAATCTATACGATTCAGTTTGGAACGACATGAGGGTGAGTAAATATTGGCACTCCTTTCATTTTTGATGAACTAGTCCTTTAACAGATGTCTATGAAAGCCGTATCTGTAGCGCTGTCTGAGCCAGACACCAGCAGCACTCCTTCCTGCCAAGAGCACAGATAACGAACGTCCTTCTCTTTACATCCATCTCACCCTCATGCATGATCCGTATTCACACAGAAGCCTTTTCCCTGCATTAATGAGGCATTCAGCAGCACACTTAATGACATCCACGTTCCAGCCACCGATTGCGTATTAATAATCTCCCTGTTTTCGTGCACCCTGAACGGCAGGTCAAAGGTCAGAGGGATTATGAGGTCGGGGGGAGTGTGCCTAGTTTAGGATCAATAACAGGATTTGTGGAAAGAGCTAGGCTCAGGTTTCAAAGGATGGGGGGTTTTGGTTTTTCAGAAAAGGTCTCGTCTTTGCAAGAGAGTCGATTCCTGTCTGATTGATGCATATAACCGCAGTCACGAAAGGTGTGAAAAGATGACAGATGAAAGTGTTTTGATTACTTCTCATTAGCTTCCATTTTTATAAAGCCTAATAGACCTTAGTCAGCTAGACTAAATATTTTAATACAATATACTTATATCATTGTAGCCAATCACAGACATATCTGTTGAGCATGTGAACACAACAGTCAATCAGAGGTGTTTACAAATCCACTCAACAGCGTCACATTTTTAAAATTTCAGTACCAACTTACTTCTGACAACACTAATAAAAACAGGAACTAAACAGAGCGTTACTGACAGTCTTGGACGAGAGGTGCTGCAACAATGTCAAATTGATAATATTTTATTAATATTTATTAAAATTATTAAATGGATGCTGCCTTATTGGGAGAATAAAAACTCTACCTACACCTTCCCCTAACCCTACCCAATAAACATTTTTAATATTATTATTAAATACTCGTTCGCAGTTTATTTCCCATTTTAGAACATTATTTTAATAAATGCAAACTCTGCAAATGGCGGATTCGAACCCTCGTCGATCGCGTTAAAAGCCAGATCTTCACAGCAAAAACCTACATGAAAATGCCAGAACATTGGAAGGACACAAATTGGTATAAAAGTATGTGTTTTCCACACGCTAATCCCACTGAAGTTGAAGTCATGTGTGTTATACATGCACTAGTACGTAGCATGTATGTGGGTTATTCTGGACCCAGCATGCTCCCCCATCTGGAGCCTGAGTCATGATAGAAATGGGATATTGTGTCCTGGCCTCCCTGCTGGTCCTTCTGAATGACTATGTCAGCTCTTCTGGGGGCGTGGCCCCAAGTCAATTACATGTGCTGAGGTGTTGAGAAGCCCCACCCTCTCAGATCCCTTGGCTCAGGTCATTACAGAAAATTTTCAATAATGAAAGAATGGCCCACTGCACTTCCACAACAACCTGCAAATCCCACAGGGAATCGCACAGGGTGGCCACTTCCACAGGGCGCCCCACTTCCACACAACGTTAATCCCCCCTCACCCGCTCCACGCTCCCAGGAGGATTGAATACTATAGAAAACAATGACTAGCCCCAGGCCGAGCACATACACATCCATGAAAACACACACCAGAACATCCCAGTCAAAACTCTTCTGGGCTCACTGAGCATTCAAGGGCACTTTAGACAGCTCCTCTCTGGTGGCTCTGCTCCAAATCATTCATGGGCTGCGTTCACTTTTCAATGGGTGCATCTCAAAAAGAAATGTCTCACTCAATGTCAAGTGATATTAAACACTGCATAAAAGAAAATTGAGCTTATTTTTGGGGACCATTAAGATTTTTGCCATTTCCACCCACAAAATTCCAGAAATTACTGTAATGAAAATACACAATATAGTAATCAAAATCATCCAGCCTGGACTTTTTCCAGCAATAAAATAAAATAAAATAAAATAAAATAAAATAAAATAAAATAAAATAAAATAAAATAAAATAAAATAAAATAAAATAAAATAAAATAAAATAAAATAAAATAAAATAAAATAAAATAAAATAAAATAAAATAAAATAAAATAAAATAAAATAAAATAAAATAAAATAATACATACCTTATATCACAATTTAATTGCAACAAATCAGACAAATTAATATGCATAATATTTAACATTATATAATATGAGTATAATATTTATTCAAATTTCACAATTCACATTTGTACAGTTACTATGGCAATAAAAGGCCAAATATCAGGCCCTTTATTATTGGTCATAAAAAAAAAAAAAATACACTGAATTTTCTGCATACATTTTTCCTATATGTTTATTCTTGTTTCTTATATTTTATTTTCATACTTTTCATTATCGGATGAAATGAATTATGATCCAGACACGTTCTTGCAATTCATAGAAATATGACTAGAGTATGAAAAACAGGTATTTGCACATAAATGCTACTTTAAACTTGGATTTAAGTAGAAGAAAATTAAAATTTAGACATACATCATCATGCCTTCAACAATGGTGTGTATTAAAAAAAAAAAAAAAAGTGGTGGGCACAGGTTTTTTTTTTAGCATTTCTAAAAATTGGTAAAACTAGGCAGGCTGATTCATAGAAAATATCCACAGAAGCTTAAATAGTTTCAAAAGTTACTCATATTCCACCCTCAATCTATTTCAAGCTCGCAGTTAATCACATTTGTCTTGCGAAATGAATTCAGCAAAGGAAGAAATGCACAAAAAAAGGTTCTGACAAAAATGTGGGTATTTCCACCCATTCAGCGTCTGTGTCTGTTTCCTCAAATGCCACGGCTGTCAAAAACAACATTAGGGCGAAAAAGATCATCTCTTAGTTCCTGTTAGCACAGTGCTTCCCACAGGTTTGAAATATACTTGCGGTGGTAGCCGGGCGAAAAATCCTCCTATTACCCACGGCACAGAAATGGTCTACTACATGTGACAAACAAATAATGTGCGATTTTTAACAGTATTTTTATTTATTGAAATTAATTTTAATTACATAGCATATAACATTTAATCACATACTAATATTATGCATTATTATGCATTGTAAATTATGCTAAATTACAACATTTAAATAGTTCACCTTTTTTCTATGTTCTCCTTGCTGTCATATAGTGTCTCTCTCAGTGAATGAGACACAGATTTTACTAGTAAAATTTATTAAAAATGGATAATATATGTGTAAAATAATGTTATTAGTCTTTTCTTCCTGTGGGGGAGACTACAATAATTTACTATGAATTAAATGGAAATCAAATTAAATATAATTTATTGTGTAACCAAAATACCAATAATGCCCAAAAGAAAAAGAAAAAATTAGCGTCCCGAATTAACGCCCGAAATAGACAGGGACTCTTATTTTGAAATGTCTGTACTATTGCAGGCTGATCCTTCAGATTCTTACAACCATCTAAAACATTTTATATAAAGGCCAAGAAGTAGACTTTGTAATAATTCATCAACTTGAGTTCATTAGCAATCACTTGGCATAAATCTGCGCTTTTCATTGATTGAGAGTCACTTTGAAGCAGTCTGAAGCGCTGTTGTGCGAGCTTGTAGAACGCGCAACAGCGCCCCCTTGTGACTTTGCAAAATGCAGCGTCCATGGGAATGTCAGCGGAAGTAAACAGTTCTGACGCAGACATAACGAGTACGAAACGACTAGTTAATCGGTCGCGGATGGTTTCCTTATCTTGCGCGGATATAAATGTATAAGAGGATAAAAATAATAAAAGCAAAAATGTGTCTCCAAATATACTTGGGCGGCCGTTATTATACGTGGGCGGCCTGCCCAAGTAAAGTCTATATGTGGGAAGCACTGTAGCAGGTAAAAAAAAACCTTAAAGGAGGGCCATTGAGACTCTTACACGACTTTGCCTTGATTTAATTAGCAGTAATTAATCCAATTGAGGGCTAATTGGCATCTTATTGCAGTGACTGTGGGGGTTCATTCATATTTCATCAGTGGCTGAGAGTCATTCTTCATAAGTGCACCACTCGCCAGCCTCCAATTAAACACTAAAACATGGATTTTGTTTCTGGAAAAAGATCAAACGCAAAAATACGAAGCCACTGGATATAAAACCCAAAATCCCTGTTGGGGTGCGAGACCCACTTTAAAGTAACGGACGTGGCGAAATGACAAAATCCTCAGAGAAATCACCATAACCCAAGACAAGAATCCCTGAAGAGAAAACATTTGGTTTCAGTCTAACAAGCACTTTCTGCCCACAGATTTGGGTCTCGTTGCTTACAATCTCTGAGCTTTGAATACATTTATCATGAATTGCTTTAACCAGCTGGAGAACCACCAACAGGAATCACGGAGACAGCCTGATGACTACAAATACGTGCATTACATAAAAAACACATAAAAAAGCATCACTCAAGAGAATCAAATTACATGAAATGACAGAGAGATAGACTTAAAAAAAAAATTACATATAGTCAAAAAAATTGTCTTCTCTGGAGTTGTATCCTTAACCGTTTCATAGTACAGATAGACTAATAATTTCTACCAATATTTGACTTTATCAGTTAAAGAATCTTTAGCATTTGTGCACATCGATAAATGCAAACACTTTATTCTCAATGCATAACCAGTTAAACTTAGCAATTTAGTCTAATACAAATCCCAAAACAAGCAAATAAAATAAATTAAATTAAATAAAGAAAATAAATATGCATCCATTTAGACCATAAAGTGTATCAAAGTGCAAAAATTTTTTATAATTATTAAAATATTTATAATATACTGGTCTGTGCACGCAATTCCACAAACCTGCAAGACCTTCTAAACATATACATGCAGCTTCTTTAGAAAGGAAAATTTAAAACATAAGTAGTAGCATAGGGAAAATCAAATTATGAATAATTTTCTGCCATTGGGAGAATAATATGTAATCAATAAAAAGTAGCTAATCATAGTCTAATTACAGTAGTTCATTTTTGGAATCTGATTATGTAATCCAGATTACATGTAATTAGTTACTACCCAGCACTGCATATCCACAGACACACACACACACACACACACACACAGTCTTCATCAAGATTTAGCAATGGTGCAAAACCTACTTGACCTAATCTCACCAAATGTCACCAATCCAGTACATGGGCATTCATTACTTTTAACTAAAATATGCTAGATAAAACAGAAATCTCAGCAGAATGAAAATCAAATCATGCTGACATGAATGTCATAGTATTCATGGATAACACAAAATTCATTTCACATATGTTCTAATTTGAATGACAACAGACCACTCATTCTCCGCTTTTCATTTATTCTGAAGCGTCTATGTGATAGTAACACTGATTCTCACAGTTGTTGTATTTCACTCACATAGTCTGAAATGTTAAATAGAGGGGTAAAGAGGGCAAACACGTTCAATCTAGCAGGGGAAATGCACTATACAGGACGTGAATATGATGAAATGTGTTTATTTCCACTCAACAACACACTGTTAAACAACACAAACCCTAACCCTAATCCTCGAAGAAAGTACAGAAACACTTGTTTATTTAGCAAACATGTATAAATGAACGCAGTCAACAAAGCAAGCAGATTTCGCAATAGAAATAAAAACAAACAAACACTGTGTGGAGGCAATAGCGGTGTGTGGTACACTGATTCAATAGTAACAGACGCTCAGAGTCGCGTGAAGAATTAAACAGCAAACTTACCGACTCCGTATTTCTCGTGTTCTGTAGGAATCCACATATTCATGGTGTTTGTTTTGAAAAAAGCGTATAAAACAGCGCAATGTACAGTACTGGTGTTAAATCACGCATTTCTCCAGACTCGCATCATCCTCTCGCGCAGTCATTGTTCAGACCGCTCGAGCGAACTGCGCTGCACGAGACGAGAAAACGGCGGCGCGCTTTTAGATAAACCAGTGCGCGGCCACTGTGACACTGCATTATGGGAAATGTAGTTTCGTGACGTGCGCGAAACAAAACAACAGTGGTCACAAGACCAGAGAGGTTTAATGAGTAAGTCTGAGGTTTTAGACTGAATTAAAGATTTTATTGCCTCTTGTTTATTTTTGGATACAGAGGCTATATATATACATATATAAAATGTATTTGTTTGTGTATTTATTTTATGAGAACCATGTAAATTCACTGTCACCTGTGATTTTTTTTATCTGAATTAAATATTTTTTATACAGCATTCATTTATTCATTAATTTAAAGTTGAAATGTGTATTTTCTGCCAAAATAAATAGTAAAAATAATCAGTATATCAAGTTTACCAGATACTCCCTTACACACATTCAAAGACATCAAGCACCTGGCATAATCTATAAATCCCTTAACAGGCTCAGCAAAAATAATTCATAATTTTTTGCCTGCACAAATGATGCAAGACAACATAGATGCTGTAATCCCTCTTATAAGACAGGCACATATTCAGTCAAAACCATTCACTCATACAGTGAGATGAGTATGTGCATGAGAGAGAAAGGGACAAGGGTTGAAGGGTTCTGGTAAGTGAGCACTGAGTCTGATGTAGATTTTATCTGAATTTCCAATATAATAATCTGCACTAATCCAATGTTGCAGCCTGCTTCTGTGCGTATGAGCATCTAGAAATGAGTCAGCTGATCTTTTCAGAGAGGCTGATACATTAATTTCGAAAGCAAAATTCAGTCTTGCTTGAAAAAAGAATTGTATCCTACTTCGATAAAAGCACAGCATGTACACTGTCTATCGCCACATAACAGCTGTTATGGAAAGAAGGAAGGATGAAGGATCATCAATGGTTTTACTGCGGTATGTTCTTTGTCACTGTCAAGGTGGAAATGCCTCCTTTGGTTAAATCCAGCTCACTGTAAACAAAGAAACCAGTACAATACTACACAAACACAACCTCAGTCACATGTTTAATAACATAATTCCACATACAAAAGAATAAAAACATGAGAAGTGCTAGTTAAACCATTGATATGGGACACATGAATGGAAAAAAAGAGAAGAAAATAGGATGAGAGTGAGGAAAATGGTTTGAGTGAGGTGTTAGACAAAACAGAAAGAATAGTATAGCGCAGGGCTTTTTTAATTTTTTTATGCCACAGACCCCCAAATATTTTCATCCTTTAAAAGACAGCTATATATTTTCATTTGAAAAACTCAAATAATAATATAAATATGTGTAAAATATCATTTGGAAAACATTTAGTTTCCAAACTAATTACTATTCCAAACTATTACATTATATTGTTATGTTTTTATATTCACTATTGTACTGCACTGTTTGATGTATTATTTATTTAAATTATTTACTTGTTATTTTGTTTATCTTAATTTTTTAATCTACACAATTATTCTCTAAACTTTTCACTAACCATGGCTGAATGATTCATTGGCTCACTCATAAAGACAGCCACTTGTTTTGTCTCTGAATGAATCAGTGTTTCGAATAAATCGGTTGAGTGAATGATACAATGACTCTCTCATCCAAAAACGAATACTTCCCTACTATACAGTATGCAAAAAACAGTACGACAACAGAGTAGTATGTCCGAATACATAATATTCTAAAAACAGTAGGCGAAAAGGACCTGGATGACCTACTACTTTCGCCGAGATTCTGAAGTGAGGACACTTTATTATCCCATGAGGCCACAGGAAAGGATTTGTGAAAGGCAGAAAGTGATGCAACTGGTGAAGTAGGTCATATGACAGTGAGAACATGGTATGCGATTTCAATCACTGGAAAAATATCAGTGCTTCTGAATGAATAGGTTGATTATATGATTCAATCTATCACTGATTAAAAGTCACTTGTTGCCATCTACTGGCATAACAATGCAACCTACAGAACAACTCACTGAAAAATCCCAACCACTAATGCACAGACTGACACAAACACCGACAAGCAGCTCAGCCAAATCAAATTCAAGGACAGAAACTACATGTTGTATGAATTATAAATGTGCCTCACAGAACAACTGTGACATGACAGTTGTGTAGCCTAGTTTCTGAATCCTCAAATATACGGTAAAAGTTGGACTAAGATACCTGGTGTGCATGTATTGGTCATGTGGACAATGATAAAGTATGTTTCCATTGGTCTGAAAGCAGAGACTGTGCGTCTTTGTCACAGCCAGGAGAGACCACCATGCAAGAGGCTGAATCCAAGAAACAGGGTCCAACCAGCCGTGCATACTAAACACATGCAGGAGCTCTAAAGTCTGCTCCTGTCTCAGCAGGACTCGCTCTCTCGCTCTGCAATATTTCAAGTGTCCTGCACATGAGCCGGATGGTCAGGACACAATTTAAGACACAATTTCCGTGGATCGCTCAATAGTGCTTGACTGGATGATTATCTTGCTTAAGAAAAGCTGTAAAATTGTCAATAAACATGGCGCATTGCTGTGTTTTTCTGCAGTCATTGATATAATTGCAATGTAATGGGAAATTAAAGATTGGTTACTAATGTTTGCTTTGATGGGAGAGACCAGTAATGTCCTCAGTCAATCAATTCAGATGAGAAATACATAAGAGCTAACGTAACATCTCATTGCACATTTACGCATATTTATTTAGTGCCACTGAAATAATGGCACTCTGAACTCTGATAAGGATACTGTGTTGCATACACACTTTAGTTGGCCTGAAAATGGTGTGTGCTGTGCGTGGCCCATTGTTAAGTTGGAAGATCTGTAACCTGGAAGATCTCCAGATCATATTATCTCCAGATTCTCAGAGGCAGAGTACATGCGGGCATGAGGACGTGTAAGGAGGATAAGAGGAGCAGCTATCTTTGCTCTTTCATGCTTCCTTCCAATATGTGGCGAACATGCCAGCGACCCTCAGCACATCTGAGCCCCGGCTGCAGACTGATGCACACCATGTGAAGTCTTATCTTAGAGGAACAAAAACTTTGATTTTATGTCTAAAAGTTTTTATTTTTCAATGTGTAGCACAGCACTGGTATATATTACATATATTACAGTAATGCCATGTTTTCTGGACAGGCATGGTAATGGTTTTAGACACCATTGTATCAGCATGGTTCTTTTGACATTTACCATAGTACTACCATGTTTTTTTTAACATGTACCATGGTATTACCATTGTTTTTGACCATGGTACTATGGCGATAGAATGTTTTTTTTTTTTTTTTTTTTTTGTAATTTCATTGAATCTCTAAATGAGGATCACAAACTAAAAGACTGAAACCAAGTTTTTTATAGGTTTCCAAATCTGTATACACTGTATACACACGAATCATTAGCTGGTATTTCACTTATTGGTGATTATGAACTACACTTATGAGTATAACAGCCACCTGCCACTTCTGTAAAACCACAGCACATGCTCGCAAAAGAAAAACAACCCACCCACACCCATCTATAATCATACCTGTATAACCAGCCTTTCAGTGAATTATCAAGCAGGAGCTTCGTCAGTTCAAACAAGTCACAGGGTGCCATTATAACTAAAAAACAGCCCCATGTTTGCAGAAAATAGACATGCATCACACTTACTGGACTAGGGCCACAAATAGAGACATACACATCTGTGGTTGGTTACTAATGTTTGCTTTGGTGGGAGAGATCAGTAATGACCTCAATGTCATTATCTCAGAGGGTTAAAGAAACAAACAAATAATAAATTGGAATAAATAACTAAGCAAAGAACTATTAATGACCTAATTGCCATTATTTCAGTATGTTAAAAAACTATATATATATATATATATATATATATATATATATATATATATATATATATATAGTCAATATATCAGTGTTAATAAATAAATAAACCATTTTTAAATAAAGGCAGCAATAATGACTGTATTATCAATATGTCAGTGTGTTAAATAAATAAATAAATATTTTTAAATAAATGCACCATTAATGAATTTACTGTCAATATATCAGTGTGTAAATAAATAAATAAATAAATAAACCATTTTTAAATAAAGGCACCAGTAATGACAGGATTGTCAATATGTCAGTGTGTTAAATAAATAAATAAATAAATAAATAAATAAATATTTTTAGATAAATGCACCATTAATTACTTTATTGTCAATATATCAAGTATGTCAAAAATATATATAAATAAATAAACAATAAACAAATTAAAGGCACCAGTAATGACTTAATTGTCAATATGTCAGTGTTAAATAAGTAAGTAAATAAATAAATAAATATTTTTAGATAAATGCAGCATTAATGATTTTTTGTCAATATATCCATGGGATGGATGGATGGATGGATGGATGGATAAATAGTTATTTGTTATATTTACACAAGCAAATAATGGGTATGCAGTAGAAAAAGCACAACTAACAAATCTCTAACAAAATCACGGCATATGTTGACATGTCAACATCAGTGTCAAAGGTTATTTGCAGTGGAATTTAAACTCTGCCAATCTGCCTTTTCCAGTGTGTGAGATGTGTGCTGCTTTGAGTAATTGGTGAGAATAAGCTAGGCTGAGTAGGAGGAAGAGGTTTTCTCCAAAAATATTGACTGTCAGGCATGTCTAAAAACGCACTTTATTTTTTGAGTCTTGAGGTGTGTGGTGACGGTCTCTGGTCATAAACAACAATGATAAAAATGGCATCAGTGAGTGAGAGGTTCATGGCGACATGCCTCATGACCTCATGAAATCGCTCTAACAAAGGTGCAGACAGCCACTGGCACCGTGCTCACATAACCCGCCAAAGAGACCGTAAATAATTGTGACTGGCTTAATTTGTTTTCCTCATGGTGAATGAAAAAGTTGCTCTATCTGCTCTTCAGAGTGGAAAATTGCTTCCCTCCTCTATATAAACAGAAATGACACTATTTTCTTCATTTATGTGGCACCTTGATGGTGGTGTGCCCAGGCCTGTTGACAGGCAGCAAACCATATAGCCTGACTGGCACATACGGACCAGCAGCTCCGTATAACGCACTTATCTGACATCACAGCTCCAGTGACATAACCTTCAGGATCCTCGTGGCTCCCAGCAGCTGATGGGTCTATTTTTGACAGCGCCAGGCTTGACTGCTGGATGTGCACCCTTCATCAGCTTTAATGTGAATTGTGATGGATGATGTACGTAGCAACACCGCTTTTGAATGAATATATATATATATATATATATATATATATATATATATATATATAGAACAGTTCTTTCTGGTTCTCGAATCTGATTGGCTGAGAGCCGTGTGATATTCTACAGCACTCCTACCTTTTCACCGTTTGTATCACTCCACTTGTCACGGCAGCCGAGCGAATCCACTGTTTTTTTACAAATACTACAGTTGTTGTACCGCAAACTGTAGTTTTAAGAGTTTTTTAGGTGAGAATGTAGTTGTTTAGACCTGAAATATGTGACTCATATTTAATCATAGCACCTATTTTACAATTTGTTTAGACATTTTCGGAGATGCGAGCTCCAGGCTGTCAGCGGCCGCTCAGTGCTCGTGTACCCGCCGAGAACAGTCAGTGCTCGGAGATTTGCCGCTGACTCTTATAGTGGTTAAACATGAGATATAATTCATTTTGGGTACATAAAATGGGCAATCTTTGGTTTTATTAATCTATTACTTGTTCCTGAGCAAATCAAATTGGGCGATGTTAAATTTAATAATTTAATATTAAAGCTATATTTAACTTACATCCTGTAGAGCACAGCTTTTGTACGTTTGACTCTGACTTGTGTTTATTTCCTATTGTCATTTATAATGGCTATTGTTGTTAATTTGTTCAATAAATATTATATTTTATATAAATAATATGTTGTATTTGCTATTGAGAAAGGGTCCATTAGTGCGTAATATGGTTTGAGTGAGTTACATTAATATGGCGTTCGATGGCGGCAAAACTTTACGAGTGAATGAGTCAGTTGCAAGAGACTTTTAAATTGAAAGGAACTTTTGTGAACAAAGGATGCTGTTTTAGTGCTGTTATGGAAAATTCTTTCAACTATAAAAAGGACAAATAGAAAGATCGGTTTCCTCAGCGGACATTTAAATGGATATAATATTATGGACATCGACCTGAAGAATGAATATTATATCAGACATAGGTAATGCTTGAATTTTATGCAGCAGCAGCAGCATGTCTTACATGCTCACGACAGTGTGTCTGTGTATCTATTATTAGCAGTAGCAAGTGAATACTCATTGCCATATTCAGTAACATGCGAAAACTATTCTGAGAGTTGTCATGACAAAGTCAAAATGTTTACTGTCAAAATATCGGTGTGTAGATAGATAGATAGATATAGATATAGATATAGATATAGATAGATGAAGAACTCCTTTCATTTCCTTGTTTTTTTGTTGTTGTATTTAAAACTAGAGCACTTCAAAGATGTCATTTCCATGTTAAACTACAAATGCACAATCCTAAAAAAGACTAAAAAAAAACTAAAAAACAAACTGACATCTATGATGGTTTATTGTCACATACTGCTTGTTATGAATGGCTGAAGGTCACTGGATTGTTCCTTTACATACATAAACACACACACACACAGCTGCAAGGAGGAAGGGGACTCCATAAGCATTGTGCCTGTGTGAAAAGTAAATAGGCTGTTTAGGCCTTAAGGAGGAAGCCTCACAGACGCAGGACGCATACAGCAGATCCACGTCTATAAGTCCTGAAGCCGGGAGATTGGCACAGGTGCTCCGGCGGATCACACACTCAATGGGGTTCTTGTTCTATTTTCAGTTTGCTTTTCATACACATAAATAAAAAACAGCTGTATTTCGAGAGGACATCCGGAATCCTGTGCATGTGGTGCACAGGATTTGGTGTGCATGATTGCAGGAAAGTGTTAGAAGGGAAATACATACAATATGCCTTTAGGAAATGCACATATGAGCAGATCTGATCCAATTAAATTTTATTCTATGTTAAAAGTGGTGCACAAACATATCGACTCACAGTGAGCCGTGTGTTTCACTGCCAAACTCATTTAAATATCACCCACACAGTTAATGATCCCTCCTTCTCAACACACTCAGGGATGGATCTGTAGACATGCTCCGCAAAGAATTATTCTTCAAAAAATTTTCCCTTTCATCTATAAATCCAATACGTTGATATGAATACTTTAATTGGTAAATTAATTGTTCCAAAATGAGTGAATGATTCAATGACTCAAAAAATAAAAGAACACAGACAAGCGGAGTGATACAAACAGCAAAAAGTGTCAGTATCAGAAAGATAGAATATAAACACTCAGCCAATCAAATTCAAGGACCAGAACTGCTGTATAATTTGCCATGCATTATGTAATCATGTTGAAAAATGTCACATGTGATGTGGGCGAAAGTACCGATCCAGTGTCTACAAAGTGAACGTGCAAAGACTAAGCCAAACGCCCTTAACATCCATACTTCCGGCTGTCACGCGTGACCTCTACGTAATGAGTGACTCATCAGAGAGCTAGTGCAAGACGAGCATTTGTGGTTAAAAAGTATATAAAGTATTTACATTTTTATTTCTTTTCGACTGAAGAAAGAAAGACATGAACATCTTGAATGACATGGGGTTGAGTAAATTATCAGGAAATTTTAATTCTAAACCTTTAAGTTTGGTCTCTTTTTTAAATAGACAAATTATTGCTGAAGTGAAAAAAAGTTTAAAAAAGTGCGCTTTAAAAAAATGATAGACGTTTAAGTTTATTGTTATGAAAAATGCATAAAAATACTATTTTCAATTTTTCTAAACAAGTTCTGTTCCAAACTTGAGCTTGATATCTCAAAATATGAGCTTTCAGTAAGATTTTGTTTGGGTGCAGTACCAAACATCTCCACTAGTTGAAATGGTTACAATTCATTCTCCACTAGTTGAAATGGTTACAATTCACTAGTTGACATGGTTACAAATGACTTCCCATTCATTTGTAACCATGAAGAGTACAGGTGTGACTAATTTTTTCAGGATCATTTAACCTTTTTGAATCGTGATTTTTTTTCTTTTCACATAGCAAGAGCAAAAAACTTTACCAAGTTTTGTACTATTTAAATGAAGTAAAAAATTCTAAAAAAAATTCTAAAAAAAAAAAAAACATAAAATTATTAATAAAAAAAAAAAAACTGTTCAGTTTTTTGACTGAAAAGCACCAGAGAGCTATTTTGGCACTACATATGTAATATTTGCAATTCCAATAAGAAGACTTAAAAAAAAAAAAAATTCCAGAGAATAGAGAATAGAGCGTGAGTGATAGAGTGATACTATTAACTGGGTCAAACGTCTCACTTCCCTAAGTAAAATCAACCCACGGTTTTCCAAGTAAAATCACTCAGAAAACTGAAGCAACTGAAAAAAGGTTTTTATTGTCTTTTTCATTTCATTATATTCATTATATACATTACATTTGGTTGCCAAGATGATTCTGCATTACTCAATTGATTTCTTCTTCCTGTGTGAGATGTATCACTTTTATCAGCTAATGTAGGCAGTAGAGGGATTTTCTAACATTTCTCACTCTTCATATTTGAATGGATGTATGTCATCCTTGGTTAGTTTTTCCATATATTAAATGTAAAATCAAGTTGCCAGGCAACACACAGAGAAAAGCAACATTCCCCCAAAAGGCTTCTCACATAACAAATAATCATATCAAATAATCAAATAATCTTCTCTATTATTACTGCTGTATAGTGACTGAATCAATTAACCATTATTGGTTCCCTGCTGCTGTTTACACCAGACGTCACAGCCTGAGAGAAGCAGAACAGAAACTATAACAAGAAGCATCACATCCGTCCAGCTCACAGCTTCTTGAGAATTTCTTGGTTGGTGGATATCCAAGATAGATATCCCCGAATCAAAATAAAAAGCAAGCTGTAAACATTGATTGCCACCTACTCACATTGATTTCTTTCACACTGACTCAGAGGTGAAGTAGAATCTTTTTATAGATGGTTTCTGGATGTAAAACAGCCACAACTGAGCATTTCTTTATAGGGGTTTTGTAGTAAGACACAAGCTCTGCTTCAAAACCTAGTGAGCTGCCAACCTAGGTAACACTAATAGGCCGTATATTAATAATAGCATAATATGATGTCTTATAAGAGGTCATTCATATAGGAACAATTTTGTGTTTAAAAAAAGCAAGACGACAGGCCTGTTCTCACCAAGAACAATAACTATAAAGATAACGATGACTATATTAGTGTCCACACTAGTGGACGATATCATTCTGTTTATTACAAGTGCAGGCTGATTTTTTTCATCTGCTGCTTTAAATGCGTGAGCTCTCTAAAGCACGGTGGATTCTGATTGGCTGTCAATGTTATCAGCTGGGAAAAAAAAATTCTGAAAGTGATTCCAACTAAACCGTTCCCTTGTGCTGTTATTGTTATATAGTTGTGGTATGGACTCTGCTATTCATTTATATTTAGAATGATTTTTAGAACTATATCTTTTATAGTTATCGTTATAGTTATCGCTCTTGGAGTGATCAGGCCTTAAAGGGATAGTTCACCCAAAAAAAAGAAAATTCTGTCATTAATTACTCACCCTCATGTCGTTCCAAACCCGTAAGACCTTTGTTCATTTTCAGAACACAAATTAAGATATTTTTGATGAAATCTGAGAGCTTTCTGATCTCCCTAGACAGCAACGTCATAACCAATTTCATGGCCCAGAAAGGTAGTAAAGACATCGTTAAAATAGTCCATGTGACTACAGTGGTTCAACCTTAATGTTATAAAGCTACGAGAATAATTTGTGTGTAAAAACAAAACAAAAATAATGACATTATTCAACAATTTCTTCTCTTCCATGTCATTCTCCTACACTGTTCATGTTGTAAACACAGTGCAGCGCTTCCGGGTTCTACATCAGAACGCCGGCTCATTATTATTGAATCACCGTAGTCACATGGGCTATTTTAACGATGTCTTTACTTACCTTGAAATTGGTTATGACGTTGCTATCTGTAGGGAGGTCAGAAAGCTCTTGGATTTCGTCAATCATATCTTAATTTGTGTTCTGAAGATGAGCGAAGGTCTTACGGGTTTGGGATGACATGAGGGTGAGTAATTAATGACATAAATTTAATTTTTGGGTGAACTAACCATTTAATAGTGCTCCATGACAACCTTTCTCCCTCATTGTGACAATTAACCTATGCCACTCTCACACCACACACGCGTCAAAGTAGCCGGAGAAACCTTTCTCTATTTACGGATATGACGAGACACGCATGGGGGAGTGATGTACTCAATTTCCTAAAATATAAACACTTATTATAGGCTTAATGAATCATAAGACAAAAACATGTTTTGGAAGAAGAACTGATGATGTATTGGTTTGATATTTCAGAAGTGTTGCTGTACATAGAGAGTCCGAATGAAATAATGCGTACCCTTCTCTATCATAATATATTATTTAAGCCCATCTTGGCGAGCACTTTAAAAATGGATGCACAATTGTGATGGGCTGCTCTGTGCTGTCAGTACGGGGGAATCAAGTCAATGGAGAAGACACAGACCTGCTCTGAATGAATGTAGAAATCTTGTGGTCTACTTGGTGGCACTGTTCTATGCAGACAGACGGTCTTGTCAGATGTAATAAAATGATGTTGTATTCAAAAAAATGGAAAGAAACATACAGATTCGACAGGGACAGACCACTTCATGTTGTTGAAAATGTCCACACTGTGTGTGGAATACTGTTTTTACAAGCACATGTTTTTATGATCTGCGTCATTTTTCTTTTCATCATGTTGTTTCGGGGAACATGATCACATAGTGGCTGAGATTTGTGGTTATTCTGCAAGATCAATCAGTCTGCCTTTTCCTTCTCTCACATCAGATAAACCCCCCCTCCAGCATGCACTGTGTTTCTGTGGGTCAGCAGAAAGACATGTCAGGGACAGTGACAAGAAAAAAGAGAGAAGTGCATGAAATGATAAACTGCGCCAGATGACAGTAGTCACGCAATCCAGAGCAGTCAAAGCAAGGTAACCTTGGCCCTCAGCAAAGAGACAGAACTGCTGCGCTGATGGCCAAGGCTGTACTTAGTCGACTGAATGAGCAAATTCATAATAGCATGGTGAAGTCACATGTTACATGCACATCATTTTAAAGGCAAGGTCTCTATTTCTTACACTTATGTATATCAGTTTATCTACACCAAATTAAAATGAAAATGGAAAATTAATAATTAAAAATTAATAAAAACTATAATAGTATATCAATGATATTAATGTAAACAACTGTATCACCATAGCAATCACCCAGAACACCCTAGCAACGGCATAGCAACATACTAAAACACTCTTAACACTTTAGTAACTGCATACCAACCTGGCAACCACCATTAACCCCTTCTTTCAACAGTTCACAGATCACATGATCTCGGTTAATCTGGTTTAGTGTTGGCACTGAAGACCAGCATATTTGCTTAGTCATACTCAAAGAGGTTTATCAAGAAAATGAGGACATATAATTTCATCTAAACCTCCCACAACTCAAAGTAAATCTGATACAGTAATCCTGCTTCCTGATTTGCTGATATAAAGTTTGTCATTTATGACCCTTGTGGCTGAATACACTCTTCCGGAGGAGTCTTAATACATTTAGTGACCAAACTTGGCAACACTTGATGTTCCAACCTACATCACGGCATCAACAGAGAAAATGGAAAAGTGTGAGAGGAGGAGGAAGTGGTTGAGGAAATGAAATTCATTCAGTTGTCCATCCCAAACTTTTAAGTGTCTAAATCATTGCCAGGAAAAACAGCATGAGGGGTGGAAACCTGGAAAATGATTGAAAAAACACTGCCAATGCTCACCTTCTGCCAAGACAACATTTTGTACTCTCATCAACAATACAAAAAACAGACAATGGTTATGTTAAGTGCTACCGCCTCGCATACCGACAGCACCATAAGAAGCAGTTTCATCACAGCCCCCTAGTGATGAAATATGAAGCATAGGAGAATAAAGATCTCACTGGCCTCTGTTTTATTTCTTGAACGACAATAGCAGACTTCAAATCGAAATACCACACACTTTCAGCTGTTGCCAAAAGTCAGGGTACATCACTCCAGGGTATTCAACATGTAATGACCTGCTTGATGTATTTTTAATAGGTGTAATCAGGTTGTCATCACATTGTGTTGGGTTCGTTTTTTGCTGGTAGAATCATGTGGAAGTATTTACAGAGCCCCTAAAGAGAGACTTTGCATTTACAAACCCGATTTCAAAAAAGTTGGGACACTGTACAAATTGTGAATAAAAACAGAATGCAATGATGTGGAAGTTTCAAATTTCAATATTTTATTCAGAATACAACATAGATGACATATCAAATGTTTAAACTGAGAAAATGAATCATTTTAAGGGAAAAAAAAGTTGATTTTAAATTTCATGGCATCGGATCCTTCTTCCACGCAGCCATGATGTTGTAATTGATGCAGTATGTGGTCTGGCATTGTCATGTAGGAAAATGCAAGGTCTTCTCTGAAAGAGACGACGTCTGGATGGGAGCATATGTTGGATATACCTTTCAGCATTGATGATGCCTTTCCAGATGTGTAAGCTGTCCATGCCACACGCACTCATGCAACCCCATACCATCAGAGATGCAGGCTTCTGAACTGAGCGCTGATAACAACTTGGGTTGTCCTTGTCCTCTTTAGTCCGGATGACATGGCGTCCCAGTTTTCCAAAAAGAACTTCGAATTTTGATTCGTCTGACCACAGAACAGTTTTCCACTTTGCCACAGTCCATTTTAAATGAGCTTTGGCCCAGAGAAAACACCTGCGCTTCTGGATCATGTTTAGATATGGCTTCTTTTTTGACCTATAGAGATTTAGCCGGCAACGGCGAATGGCACGGTGGATTGTGTTCACCGACAATGTTTTCTGGAAGTATTCCTGAGCCCATGTTGTGATTTCCATTACAGTAGCATTCCTGTATGTGATGCAGTGCCGTCTAACGCCTGTTTCACACATAATCCGTCTGCAGTGCGTATGCGTTGCGTATTTTTTTACGCACCCATGTTAACGGATTAGAGCGTTCACACTGCACGCGGTTGCGGTCCGTCATTGCGTTCCAGGAGCGGTGCGTCTGCAGCAGTGCAGCGATCGTTTATGTACCGAGTCTATTTTTGCTGTGCTGCAAGTGCAAGTGCTGCAAGATTGTGTGTGGGCAAAATGAACATGGATTGACCTGAAATTGTAAAAAAAAAAAAGGAAATTATGCACATTTAAACTACTTTGTACATTACATAAAGAATTTTTTTTTTTTTAAAGATTTAACGCCACGCCAGCAACAAGCTATATTCATGCCAAAATGAAACATTTCAATTTCACAGTTCAGTTGTATCATTTCAAAACAATTATTTTATTTTAAAAAAATGAACAGTGTTTACTTGCATAATGCGATCAAGATATGTTTTTCCCCATCGTTGGAGGGAAACTCGCATCCCAGCAGGCAATGACGTGACAGGCGGACCTAAACCAACCTATTCAAAAACAGGGTGACATGGATGACACTCGTCTCATCGTTGAGGTGGAAAAACATAAAATTCTGTATGACCCGCAGAATGTATTGTACAAAGATTTGAATGCGAAGGAAAAGGCATGGGAAGCAGTTTCGTCGGCTGTTGGTGTCGACAGTAAGTTTTCAAATCTTTGTGTCATGTTTAGGTGTACTAAACTACTCCAGCAACTGTCAATATATAAGCGTAATGAATATAACATTACGCACTGCAAACGTATGCTGTGTGAAAGCACAATGGCCGCTTCCTGCTTCAGCAACACATACGCACTGCATACGGACCGCACACGCACTGCAGACGGATTATGTGTGAAACAGGCGTAAGGGCCCGAAGATCACGGGCATCCAGTATGGTTTCCGGTCTTGACCCTTACGCACAGAGATTGTTCCAGATTCTCTGAATCTTTGGATGATATTATGCACTGTAGATGATGATAACTTCAAACTCTTTGCAATTTTTCTCTGAGAGACTCCTTTCTGATATTGCTCCACTATATTTCACCGCAGCATTGGGGGAATTGGTGATCCTCTGCCCATCTTGACTTCTGAGAAACACTGCCACTCTGAGAGGCTCTTTTTATACCCAATCATGTTGCCAATTGACCTAATACGTTGCAAATTGGTCCTCCAGCTGTTCCTTATATGTACATTTAACTTTTCCGGCCTCTTATTGCTACCTGTCCCAACTTT
This sequence comes from Megalobrama amblycephala, assembly GCF_018812025.1. Taxonomy (NCBI): domain Eukaryota; kingdom Metazoa; phylum Chordata; class Actinopteri; order Cypriniformes; family Xenocyprididae; genus Megalobrama; species Megalobrama amblycephala. The sequence goes on along the minus strand of NC_063057.1, from coordinate 3,844,830 downwards.
TTTGGAATGTGTAACTCTCATGAAATCCAAAATGAGCCAATATTTGACATGAAATTTCAAAATGTCTCTCTTTCAACATTTGATATGTTATCTATATTCTATTGTGAATAAAATATAAGTTTATGAGATTTGTAAATTATTGCATTCTTTTTTTATTTACAATTTGTACAGTGTCCCAACTTTTTTGGAATCGGGTTTGTACTTGCAAAGAACACAAAAGTTTTGCGAGCGAACGCAAAGTGTCGTGGGTGTATGCAAAACATTTGCGAGAGAAAGCAAAAGCATTGAAATTTTTTCCTCCCATCTCATACTTTTTCCATCACCATGTCCATTTAAGAGAGATTCACCCAAAAATGAAAATTATCCCATGATTTACTCACCCTCAAGCCATTCTAGGTGTACATGACTTCTTTCAGATGAACACAATCGGAGTTATATTTAAAAATATCCTGACTCTTCCAAGTTTTATGATGGTAATGAATGGCGTTCCTGATTTTGAAGCCCAAGAAAGTGCATCCATCCATCATAAAAGTAATCCATATGACTCCAGGGGGTTACTAAAGGCCTTCTGAAGCAAAGCAATGGGTTTTTGCAAGAAAAATAATCAATATATTTAATATCTAGCTTCCGGCAGACAGCATACGCAAATTGATTTGCTCCAAAAGAGCAACTTCTGAAGCGATGTATATGAGATGTGCATTTCTCATTAAAAATTCTCATTTTAGACTTCTCATTCGTGACTGGTGTTTTGTTTTTCTCTATCTTCTGTGCTTCTGTGTTCGTCATTGCATCAGGTCAAAGGTTAGTCTTTGGTGTAAATCAATTTGCATACAGCCATCTGCCAGAAGCTAGTTATTTTAGTTTATAAATATTTAAATATGGATATTTTTCTTACAAAAACCAGTCGCTTCACTTCATAAGACCTTTATTAACCCCCTGGAGCTGTATGGATTACTTTTATGATGGATAGATGCGGTTTTTTGGACTTCAAAATCAGGAGCACCATTCACTACCATTAAAAAGCTTGTAAGAGCCAGAATATTTTATAATATAACTCTGATTGTGTTCGTCTGAAAGAGGATAGTCATATACACCTAGGATGGTGAGTAAATCATGATATAATTTTCATTTTTGGGTGAACTATCCCTTGAAGGGATACTCTGCAATAATTTAAAAGCAGATGAATGAAAAGTCTTTTCTTACCTCTTGTGATAGGGTGGGACTTCATTTTTTCCATGGGAAATTGATTGGATGGTTGTGGTTTGCTATTGGTCGATCTCATGTGAGTGACAGGTTGTCCCGCCCTCATGCCAGTAAACACTTCATCAGAGAAGAGATGTCGCTGCAAGAGGGAGGGGGAGTTATTTTGATTAAAGATTACGAGGGCACATGAATTAAAAAAATAATAATAATGATGTACATGGATAAATCATGTATATCAAACACTGCAATACGGCATAAAAAACAAGAACTGTCAATCTTTATTTCATGGTGACTTTAATAAAAACAAACCGATTGTTTACATCATGACCTTTCTGAAACAGTCCGAGCATCTAGTGATGCAGCAAGTGTTAACATGTTTAAAGGCACTTTGATATACAGTAATGTCAAAATATTTGTTTGAAAAGGGCCTAAAATCATGAAAGGGTGATATATGGGTCATCAGCTCATTTTAAACACCTGACCTGCGTGGATGTGTGAGACTTTCACACACCACTGAATTGGCAAACACCTCATGCAATCTGTTCTTTCCTTCCACCTCCTGCTCATCATGTATTTTGGTAAGTATACTGGTTGCTAATATCATCTGTGAAATAATAAATACAGTTAGGAAATCAAAGCAAAAGAAAATCTATTTTACCAACCCGCTGAGATGCCTTCAAGTACACCTGACTTGAAATGATTTTAATGAACAAAAAAGCGCTACAAAACATCAAACCAGCTGCTTGTTGAGTTACTGGGCCATCGTTTGATTTCTAACAGCAGTTCGTTATTCACTGACCCCCTGCGCAGCCCCTCAGGGTGTGTTATCAATTATTCAACAGGGTTTACATATGGGATGAATATACATATTTAGACCCACCCATTCATAACTAATTTCTTTTTTCAGTGCTTTTCTGTGGTGCTAGTGAACTAACAAAAATATGTTCTAAGAACGTTTTGCTAATGTGCATGCTTCTGAATGTTTTGTTTTTTAAATGTTTTAAAAAAGTTTTTTCTTGGTTATGTGAACGTTAAGGAAACATTTAATTTTATCATTTTTCAAACATTATGGGAACGTTACTTTTGAATGAATATTCTGAAACAAGTGGTAATATTAAAAAATAGATGAACTAAAACATTTCAAATAATGCTCCATGAACAGTCTATGAATAACATGTTTGTGCTAATGATTTGAAAACATTATTAAAGGTACAATATGACTTCTGGATTAAAATATCCAAAAACCATTAGAACAATGTTATATATTTTGTTGACTTGTGTACTTACATTATCCCAAATGTTTCCAAGAATGTTTAAATCCGGAGATATAAGCAATTTTTTTAACCGTGTCCGTGTGTCACCCATCAATGACGTCATACCTGCGTTACCCTCGATTTCTGGTTTTAATTTATAGAAATCATGGAGACACCAAAGACACTTTCATATATTATGTGTTTTATTAGACAGGTGAGCAACTGTTTGGATACATCCATCGACAGAAAACTAATAATGTTATATAGCTCAACACAGTAAGTCTTATTGTTTAAATCTTGTTTTCTTGATTTACAGCGTGTTTTACCATGCCTAATATTATGGCGTTATTTTACTGTCAAATGTCGAGAGCACATTATTGTGACGCGAGAGCATATCAATGTAATGCGCGAGTGCAAATCTGTCCGCTCGCGTGCGGATTTCCTCTGCTCTCGCGCAAATCTGTCCGCTCGCGCTCAAATATACAGTGCTCTCTTATGAACTGCCTCTCCTCTCGCTCAGATATTGCGTGTGCACGCTCAAACTGTTTCCTGCGTGCTCAAACGTGTCCTGCGCGCTCAAACTGCACATGTGCGCTCACGAATCTCTCCGTGCTCTTGCAGAAATTAATTTGCTTTTGGATTAAACGCTGTCAAAAGTTATAAACCAATCAGAAGAGACGACTGATCCATGAAAATGCTACATGGAATCTTATTGGCTGAGAGTGAACTGCGCCTGGAATTCTTTCGACAAAGATATGTATTTTATTTCTTCACAATTTAATAATATTTATCAAATGTAACCTAGTCTAACTGCATCACATTACAGGTCAAACCCCGATTTATCTAAACAAACAAACAAAAAATGTTTCTTAAAGTTATTGTGGTCATACGTTTTGTGTTGAAATTTATTTAAAAAATAGGTAACATTTTACAATAAGGTTTTTATTTGTTAACATTAGTTAATGTATTATCTAACATGAACTAACAATCTGCAATACATTACTGTAATTATTAATCTTTGTTAATGTTAAAAATACAGCTGTTTGTTGGTTGTTTACTTCACAGTGCATTTAATAATGTTAACAAATACAACATTTGATTTTAATAACGTATTAGTAAATGTTGAAATTAACATTAACAAATATTAATAAATGCTGAAGAAGAGCAATTCATTATTAGTTAATGTTAACTAATGCAGTTAAATAATGTTAACGCAACCTTATTGTAAAGTATTACCAACAAACATCTTCTGATTTAAGACCGAACAAGATCAGGTCAAATCATCATTCCCTTAATACTTAATGTGGAGATCGCATACCACCATAGTCAATTTCTTTTCAGAGGAAATCCGCGCGCGAGCAGACAGATTTGCGCTCGCGCATTACATTGATATGCTCTCGCGTCACAATAATGTGCTCTTGACATTTGACAGTAAAATAACGCCATAAATATTGATCTAGCTTACTGTAGTGTCTCATAGGAGCCGCCGAGTGAACGCAGAGTAACACTATAACAACTTTCAACACACAAATGTATCTAATATGATAAAACAGAGCTTCTTTACCCCACATACGCTTGACAGGAAGAAGCAGAAGTGGTCGTCTATGGCATAATAAAAGCTCTGCTGCTCTGGAGTCGTGTGTCGCGCTCGTCTCTCATTAGCATTTGCTCCAATGGCTTTTAGCCACACCCTGTTACCGGATGTAGACGTGAAAACAACACCTCCCATGATTCCGCTAAATCAAGGTGTCATCGTGCTACACCTTTGTTTTAAATAAGCGACCTCTAGTGGCGAAAAATTACATATTGTGCTTTTAACAATTTTGAACGAGAATGAACTTTGAGAGTTCATAACTTGTAGTTTAACAGTAAAATACTGTTAAATATACAGTTTTTGGAAGGGAAAAATGACAAATCATCTTATAATATTTATAGCAGAGTGTATAACAGTGTGGCACAACCTGTTGAGAATGGCATTAAAATATGACCCTTTTGCACAGAGAAAATCTAATTCCCATAAATTCTAAAGGTCAGCCAAAGCAAAAGAAACATTCCCTCTTTTTCAAATAATCCACAGATCAGATGTGATGAAACAGTTATGAAACAGTCTCACTATGATTATATATTATGTTGTTACCAAAACTGCACTGATGTGGGATGCGTTCCATGAAGCGTCACCTAAATTTGATTTGACTGATCTTGAATCATCAAAAGAATCCCTTTATGCATTATGCAACAATATCAGATCACTCTGAAGCGTTTGTGTGCAATTATTTTGAAAGCGCTCCCTCTAGTGGTGTACTTTCTTTGAGTCCCTGCTATTTTTCATTCTTTTCATTAAAGGCAGATTTAGTTATTTAGTAGTGTTTGCATAAAAAGTATCAATGTGGGGGTTTTGCTTGGGCAAGTAAGTGTAAAATACTAATATAATATATTTAAAGTCAACATGAAACGGAAGTTGCAATAGAGTGGTGCAGGTCTGACATCACTTTGTAGGCCAAAACCCGAAAACATTTTAGCACTTCTGGTTCCATCGTCCTGAAGTCAGTGGGTTTTTTGAATGGGATTTTGGCTAAATGGCTGAAATAAGGTGAGTGACAGGTTGTCCTGTCCTTGCACCAGTAAACACGTCATCAGAGAAGTTGCTGTAAGAAGGAAGGAAATTTATTTTGATTAAAGATTATGAGAATTGAATTATGTAATGAACTTTATTAACAAGGCTTTATAGATATGTGCAGGACACCGTGCCTTTGCCAGGCAGCTGGTCAAAGAGTCAGCATTGCCTTGAGTCCACCTGTTGCACTGATAACCCATGTGCAGCAAAATGCTGCACATAACATTCGTTTCATTTGGTTAGAGGAGTCTTTACTAATGAAAGACCTCAACCATACAGTATTTGCTTTCTTCATGACTTTTATCCTACAAGACTTTGATCACATGCACTACAGAAATGTTAGAAGTGTTAGTTTCTTCAACTATGGGCAATTCTGGTCATGTGAACCTTATAAAATAAACTCTTAAACAAACCTTTTACATTTTCACTAAGTTAATCACAAAGTTCAAATCAGTGGTTTGTTTGATATGTCTGGTAGTCAAATAGTCGATATACATACATCAACAGAAGATTTATCCTTATGTTTAGTAAAAACAATCAAATATGTTGGTTTTAATAATAAAAAAACCCCGTTGAAGAGACATATAATAATAATAATCCGCCATTATATCTGTTGTATCGTGTAACGTGCACACATGGAACCCGCATGAGGACGTGACAGCACAAACCAATACAAACCAGGCGGAAGGCTGTCATGTGTGAGGACGTCGGCGTATACTCTAACGTGATTGGTCCTACTGTATCCAGGTCCACGTGAGGTAACGCCTTTTTAAGTACGTCACCACTGGTCGTATAAAAGCGCTTCGCGGCAGCGCGCTGACGCAGCCCTAGTTTTTGAGGGAAAATGTATCGCTCGCGCTCCAAGTGTAACACCGGAATCGCTTTTAATTCTTTCCTTTTCACTGTGCCATTGGAATATACTCAACTGAAAAGACATTATAGTAAAAACTGGTCGTGTATTGGTTGATTTTAGGCGCGGAACTACTCATTTAAGCAAGATGCCACGGGCCAAGAAAAGGAGCGGCAGAGGTAAGTAGGGTGGAATGTCTGGAAATGACCGGTTGTTTTTTTTTTTTGTGGCCTGCTGCGCGAAAGGGATTTGTAGTTCTTTACGCGTCGATTCGGCAATGAAATTGGAGGAAGAGAACTACAACTTCCATGACTACACATCCCGCTTTGGTTGACAGCCAGGAGTGTCTTTCTTTTGACACAAACAAAAGAATAATACACAGTGTAAGCCATGGACGGTCGAAAATGTACGTTTGTGTTTTTAAATATGGTGTTTGTTTTTAAGGTAATGTTTATTTTTAAATATTTGGGTTTTTATAAACCGTTTGTCATATTAATGATATTTATCAAACGACGAAAGCTTAAAACAGATAAATAAATTATGATAGTCATACTGTACAATATGATTAATTAATAACAAAACAATAAAATCAGATGATGCAACTCAATATGATTGATTGTGCTTAAGGTCAATAAATAAATGTATAAGAATTGATCTTTGTTATTTGAAATGTCAAATAGTAGGCAGCTACTGTAATGTTTATGTCGTCTTTCAGCTGTCAGTGTGTGTTTGAGGTCATTTCAGGCCATGCAGTCACACTTATATAACACAGGCCTGTTTGGGACCAAATAGAGGACAGGAAGAAGGAACCAGGAACATGAAGTCCAAATTTTTTCAGCTGTAGACTTGTATAAATCAGTCTGTAGTCTGTTATTAAACGTTCTCGGCCCATCTGCTCGCTGGATTTGCACAGGCCTTTGAGGAGGAGAAGAGACAGTTTGTTCTGGCACCCTGCTGTACTCCTTCCCACCATTCCACGTGTTGTTCTGTATATCCGCTGTACTATTCCATATCTAGACATATTTACTTTTGTCTGAGAAATTTCACACAGGGACTTTTTTGTTTGCATAAGCTCAAAAAAAAGTGTCCTCTGACCTTGCCCAACAGTACAAGACACTTTGTACCTTCTGCACTTATCTGCATTTTGCTGGGCTGATAACACATGACTAAATTCACTAAAGGTGGTTCTTTAAAGTCAAAGTGACTTCCACCCACATCATATGACTGTCTGTAATTATTTGGAAAAGACACTTATCTGTAAGTGTCATTACAGGGTGGGTCACCATTTAAAGGCTCCTAAAATGAGAAATCATTTGTTTGTTCTAAAGAAGTTCATTCAAAGTACACTACCATTCAAAAGTTTAAGGGTCACTCAGGTCATATATGTATGTATATTATTTATTTATATATAAATATATAAATTGATTTTATTTAAAAATTAATACATTAATTGAGCAAGGGTGTATTAAATTGATTAAAAGTGACATTAAAACTAGAGATGCAACGATATATCGGCCAATAATCGGTATTAGGTGAAAAAAGCAAATTTTTACAATATCGGCTATTGACTGATAGTTTAAAAACAGCTGATAGTCAGGGCCGATATATCCTGTCAATGAAAAGAGAGCAGGAAAATGCACTGAATTTGTACTTTGTGTAAAGAAAATGCTAAGAAACCAGTTTGTTCAATATTAATCATAATTATGTGAATTAATAACATTCAGGAAGTTAAGAAATAATAATTTAATCTTCAGAATTTAGTTAAAATGTTAATATTAATTTGAGTAATGTGTTTGTTTATAACTGATACCAGTTACTCTGAAACAAGTTGATGAAATGGAGAGAATAAAGTTTATATTTGCATTTCTTTCGAAATATAATAATTATTTTCATTATAATTAATTATAATTTTATCATTAATTTAAAAGGTATAAAAGGCAGAACCCCCAAATTATCGGTATCGGCAGATATCACTCTGAATAATCGGCTATCATTATCGGTGGAGAAATTTGGTATCGGTGCATCTCTAATTAAAACATTTTATAAATGTTAAAAAAAATCAATAAATTAAAGGTGTTTAAAAATATTAAGCATGACAACTGTTTTCAACATTGATTAATAATAAAAAATGTTTCTTGAGCACCAAATCCACATGAATGATGCCTGAATCCAGGTTTTCCATTAAAAATGTATTCAAATAGAAAAGTTATTTTAAATTGATATATGTTTTTGATCAAATAAATGCAGCCATGGTAAGTGACTTATTTTAGAAACATTTAAAAAAATCTGAACCCTAAAAATTCTGTACCTTTCATAACTCGTAACTTCCCAGTAAAAAGACTTGAAAATAATCCGAACATTGTCTTTTTTTTGTATTTGTGTATAAATCATCGATGCATGATTTATACATTTACATGTCAACAACAACTATTCGGTTAGATTATGCCACTCTGCATAAACTCCCATCATATCCCTGCATTAGAATAGAGTGGTTTAATAGAAGATCCCTGATCATTTTGGTCTGACTGTAACTGTTTGATTGTCACATGTTCAGCATGGATCTGTATCTGTTACAATGTAATACAGCTTTGCAAAGGGGTTGTTATTACAGAATGAGGCGGCGTCAAGAAAGGTTAAAGTTTGCTATCTGTTTTTGCAGGGGGACAACAGGGAAATGTCCAGCCGTTCAGTGATGAAGATTCATCGATTGAGACCCTCAGTCACTGCAGCAGCCTCAGTGAAAGAACCAGTGCAGCAGAGGATGGTGGGTATTTACAGTCTCCTTAGATTTCTGCAATGGCACCCAAAATAAGCACTTGTGGACTACTTTGTGGCATGATATCAGAGATGAACATTTGATTATCCCTCATCCTATTTGACAGCTGGTGAAAGTGAAGAAATGGCTCAAGAGGACTTCCAGTACAAACTGAAAGTGTACATCGACAGCACAGTGGATAAGAGGTTTGTGTTACTTAATCAAACTTGTAATTGATTGTTCAGAATAATCTAAATGTCATTTCTGCTTCCTGCGGCAGTCTGAACTGAGCAATTATACTCCCCTTCTAGTGCCAAGACCAGACAAGGTGCCCTTGATGGACTAAAGACTGCCATGGCAACTAAAATCCTCTACGAGTTCATTTCCGAGAGAAGGATGACCATCACGGACAGCATTGAGCGCTGCTTGAAGAAAGGTTGGTTTAATTTATGACTTTGAATAATTGGAAATGAACGTTTTTCTTCAGATGTTGCCATGACATCAGTGCAGAAAGTTGAGCTGGCTGTTTGCATGTGCAAACCAGGTAAAGGTGTGGAGCAGTGTGCCGCAGCCTCGCTGGCGTGTCTACTTTGCATCCAGCTGGGCTCTGGGATTGAGAGCGAAGAGGTTTTTAAAACCCTTAAACCTGTTTTTAAGACCATCCTCAACGATGGATCAGCTAACATTCAAGCCAGACAAGCGGTAAACAGTTGTTCCTCTATTGCACCTTTTATAAGAAAGAAATCCAGCAAATTTGAGATTGTAACAATCTGTTGATCTTGTGTTTCAGTGTGCAACAAGTCTAGGCCTCTGCACTCTTGTGGCAGAAGATGATATCATGGTAAGCAGTGGAATGCAGTTGGGCAATAAAAGCCTTAGTGTGGTCTATTAAATTCAAGTAAATGTTTTGAAAGCATAGTTCACTCAAAAACAAAAGGTGCCATTTATTTTTCTCTCTCATGCAATTTCAAACCCATATGCTTCAAATTTGTTTTCTGTGGACCAAAAATGTTTCTGACAGTCTTTTTGCAGATTGTTTCTGTACAGTGAACATTAATGGTGACTGTTAATCTGTTAAAATAAATATAAAATATCATGGAAACAGATCAATGAGCTGAACTTGAGAACCACATCATTTGTGAACTACTTGGGTTTTGAGCCAATACTTTTCATTCATCTGGTTAGAGCTGTACGATTAATCAAAAAAAGATTGTGATCTCGATTCAAACACACACACGATTTTATTTTATTAATGACAACGATTCGCCCACGCCTTTTAAACCTTTGAACCGTTCAAAATCGGTGTTTGCGCTGAGCCAGAGAGAGTAGTTTTGAACAACACAGTTGTTATATCTGTTAAAAAAAAATTGAACTTATCAGTAAAGTAGTGAGATAAACGTTTAAAGTTAGGATATAAAAACTGATGTCTATGATGGCTATCAAAATAGAGCAAACCACTTTTCGAAACTAACTTGATGCTTCAAATAACGGTTGTATCAATAACATCTTATGCCACTGGGTGGCGACAAAGTGACTGTTAAAAAATGTTTGTCATAGAATCATTCATTCAAAAGATTTGTTCAAAAACACTGATTTATCCAGTAATGAAATAAGTATTGAATCATTGAATTCATTCAAAACCATTATAATTCATTCAAATTAATTAAACATTTTTCCAAGAATTAATATTTAGTCAGAACCTCTAGTAAATTACATGTTATTTTGTTTAGTTTTATATTCATAATCATGATCTTTATTTGAAACCAAAATAGTCGTGATTCTCAATTTATCCAGAATCGTGCAGCTCTACATCTGGTTGACAAATCTGATTAAATTGATTCATTCTGGAATCTGTTCGATCTGGTTCAAAGTTTCAGCTCATTTATTTGATAATCGAGTCAAAGTGGCTCCTGAATTAACCATAAACATGTTCTGAATACTTTTTCTAAGCGCTCACACTTGTTGAGGCATACAAGGGTATCATGATTGACTCAAACCTGA